>NW_010127006.1:0-13756 GCF_000699245.1 Pterocles gutturalis | reverse complement strand
TTAAGGAGGTCAAGGAAGGGGTGAATGGTTCAGCAGAACTACGTGGCGAGTGGGAAAGCACGGCATGATGGACTGGACTAAGGCAGCACTTTCAGAGAAAGTTTTTTTTATTTATTACTATTACTCTCAGTGGAAAGGGAGCAACTAGCACTTCCCAACACTGAAACTGCAGAGTGGGGTGTGTCTAGGGGGGAGCAAAGCAGTGCAGAAATATAACTATTCCTCTGATCATAAGAAAATGGGATCTCTTGGTACCTGCAAGGAGTGCGAAGCTTTCCTGGGGGTTTTGGGTAGCTTATTCTTTTTTCCCCTTTCTGGATCGGTGAGGTATTCTGAATTGTTTGCAGTTGTGTTCTTCAGAATGTGTAATACTGATGTGAAGAGAGACCTTTAGTGTGTATGTAAAGTATATATTTTATATAATGCACATATATATATATACATACACTTGCTATGTAACATGTATGCTGGGAATTACGAAGTGTGTCAGAAGGTGGGAAAAGAAGATAAGAGATGTAAGTATTCTTTTTTTTATAAACTCTCCTTTTGTCTTGGACTAAAGATTGCAAAACAAATTAATAGAAACAGCTGCAGTTCTTTGAGAGACTAAATGGGGTATTGGATCAGATGGCTTCTGCCAGTACTTACATCGGTGGGAAAGTTGATAAGTATCATCTTGTCCTATCCATGCAGGTATCCACTTGACTGTGTCAGGTTTTCAAATATGTTGCTATACAAGAAGCAAGTGACTGTTCTCCATTAAAAGCACTAGCCTGTAGTGCAATAAGCATTGGTGTAAATTCTCCACTTCATGGAGTTGCTATTGATTCACACCCACCTGACAAAAAGTACACAAGAGGTGTAAGACTGATGCTTGCTTTTTAGGGGTCTGCCGTGCTATCTTAAACATTTAATTTCCAGCTGTGACCCACAGCACTTTGATCTGCTTTATAAAATATTTTCAAGGTATTTTAAAAGACACTCCTTTCTGGCACAGTATAAGCAGTACTAGAATCTGCAGTGGAAATCTGTCTAGAAGATGTACTGCAGCATAAATCTCTGGTTCACCATTACCCTGAGTTACTGAGCCTCTCTGGGTGGCTACTTGTACCTCTCTGGCTATGTAGGATTAATTACAGTGCTGTTTGAGATGAGCTGAACTGGTCAAAATGGTATTGCTGCCAAAACCAGGCAACTGCAGTTCCCAGTCCTAAATGGTTTTTGTCATTGGAAAGGAAATTATGACCAGAACACTCAGTGCTGGGGAATACAGAAATCTTAACTATTAGCTGCAGACTTGCAGGGGAGTCTTCAGAGACACACTGCAAATGCCATGTGCGTTTTATCTGTAGTACTCTGGTATTGTTAGGAAGGCAAGCTGGTGCCCGTAGCTGTAGTAGTGAGGCATAGGAAATGATTGTTAATTTGGGGGAGGGTGGAAGTGGTTCACTGATGTAATGAGGATAAGCTTTAAGAAAAATAAATCAAGTATAATTCACTGACCCACTGAAGCCTTAATATTAATGTGGAGACATTGACATATGGTGCTGTCGAGCAAAGTGCTTCTGTCAGGGTGACAGGGATTGGAGTCATCACAGAGCTTTGGATGTGCCAGCATCCTTTACAAACTCATTTCAGAATTGCTTTTTTGACTGAGGGGACTACATCTCTGGGGTGCAACTGATTAGAGGACTATTAGCTACTAGGCTTTTTCATTCTTTAAGTTTAGAAGGGCAATTTTCTTTGGAACCTTGAACCACTTCTTCCTCAGTCTTGAACAGGGATTGTAGAGCTCTTAAATGAGCAGTCTGTACCAAGACTTGCTGTTTGGAGAACACCATTGTTTGTTCTGGTTGCAACTCTTCCCAGGTGTTGCTTCTACACGTTGTGGAAATGGTAGAAATGAGTTTACCTGCTTTGATACCTGGAACTGGTTTCTGTTCAGATAAAGCACAAGAATAGCACTCTTCTCTTGTACAGAGTCCTCTTCTGTGTTTTCCTCTTCAGCTGTAACTGCATAGTAACTGCAGCAGTGATAGTTTGACTTTTGCTGTCATTGTCTTGCAGAGATGCAGTTTTAGTGAGAACAGAGAGCCTGCAGCACTAGGAAGGCTGTTAGGTGATCTATAAGCCTTTTAGACCTTCTGTATGAAGAAGTCTTCTGCATGTTAGGTAGCTGAGGTGTGAGAAATTGGGCTATAAACAAACATAGGCTGCCCCAGCTCAACGTACACTTAAATACCTGAGAAACTCATCCTCTCTGCACTGTTACTCTGTCCCTGTGGAAATGCCACTATCTGCATCCAAAGGGCTACTCAGGCTGTAAACTGTTTTCAGAGTAGTCCACTGGAGACTCGGAAGTCTGTTCATGCTGAATGTGTAAGGGATAAGGATTTGCTGTCAGGAACAGAAGTGCAATAACAGTGTTAATCCAGACATGATGCTGTCTTAAAACCTGCTAATACCTTTTACAAATGAGATGTGAAATTCTGATGGGTGTGGCATTTCACCCAAAAAGATGAGGGGCTGTGCCAGATCCCAGTGTGGGCTGAGCGGGTTCCAGACAGCTGCCTATCCCATACCTCAGCATCAGTGGAGCTGCCGATTTGGTGAGTGCTTTTACCTTAGTCTCAGGTTTCCTTTTTTTATATACGTACTTTTTTGCTAAAGTTGTGCATGGTGTAGGTTTATCGGCCAAGTCCCTGGCTCACTAGTCAAAGGCCAAAAAATGGGTTATTTCTTTTTGTCTTGGCATGAAAAGCCATGGCAGCAGTATACTGAAAGTGTTTTTAGAAGAGCTTTTTTCCAAGTTCAGACCTGAGCTTCAGCAGTCAGCTATACAACCAGCTTCTGCTGGCATCAGCAGTACAACAGTAGCTAGTCGGACCTACGCATTAGTAGAGAAAATGAATGTGGATGTACAAGTCAAAAACCAGAGCAATAGAAGGTTCTTATTGCAGCCATTTCCAAAGTGAGTTTTCCCTTTTTCTGGTGGAATTTGTCAGAGCAAGTTGAAAAATTAGTCTTGCAGGGTTGTATGCTGGATTGGATGGTGGCTGGGCTGTTGGAGGATGGAAAGAATAGCTGCAGCTGTGCTTCTCATGCAGCGCAGTGCGTGCTGCACCACAAAGCATCACAGGGAGGGCCACTGCATCCCTCCTTCTCCCCAGGCGAGCCCACATCTGCATGACTGGCAAGTGCGTGACTATTGCAGCTTAGAGCTCACCAGGCAGATAATAGCAGTGCTTGCCTTTCAGATGCTGACGATGGTTTATCTGGTAGGCAGCTCTGTCTTTCATGAGGAGGGAAAATAGAGGAGCTGCTTGTGGCTTACAGATTGTTTTGGGATACAGCCTTACTTTGCTTTTTACTGAAGGGAACAAGTAAAACAATTCCTCTGCGAGTACACAGTGGTATAGTGACAGGAGCCCTGGAACAACAGCTCTGGTGCAGTTCAGAATTCATGGTTTTGAGTGTGTTCACATATGTTGCTGCAGTGGAGTGCTTGGCACCCTCTGCAGACAAAAATGAGATGGGTTCAGTTGTAATGCAAGTTATGGCCCAATAAATCCCTATTGATGATGGCATGCAAATGTCACTGATGTGCTCCTCCTCCCTGCTGGAACTGTTCAGCAAGCTGTCTTCCATAGGAAACCTCCTTGCAGTGCAACTGCCAGACTCTTGCATTCTTCAGGCTTGAAAATGTTTTCTTTGATGGTTCATCAAGAGATGTACTAAAAGAAAGCAAGACATAATGGGGTCATCTGGAACATCGCTGCTGCTTGCTCCAAATGTAGCAGTTTGAGTTGAAGAAGCCACATGCTGTCCTATTAAGATGCTCTTTGATGTTGTCATCTCACTCGGCATGTCATGATCTGTGCGGTGCATTGTTCGGTGTTTCTCTCCAGCTGAGTGCCCTGTTCCTGGATTTCCATCCTGGCATACCCTGGGAGCATGTTGTAAAAATTTGCTGCATTGCAGTATTTTGTCTTGGAGCTAGTAAAGTGGAAGATGTATTTTTCTAAGCTAAGTGGACTCTCTCTAGCATGAGTGTGCATCTGCCATATCCTTAAGCACTGTAGCATTCCTTCTGGCCGTGAAAGGGCATGTCCCAGTCACTCCTGTGAGCACATTTGGTGAAAGTCTAATGATAGACTTCAGTCTACCTGCTTTGTCTCCTTTAGTTTCACCTGTCATGACAGCTAACACACTACTGTTACTTTAAAGCAAATGTGTTTTATTGATTCTGTGTTGTGACCTCCACTTCAGTGATAACACATTTCCCCATTTTCCACCTTTGTAAAAAGAGCGTGGAGCTGTGGTCTGCAGTAGATGGAAGGTACAGGGATATTTGAAACATAATGGGACTTACGCTGTCTAAAATCTGTGACCTTGTGTGTAATGTCAGTAACCTGAATATTTCATGAAAACAGAGGTGGTGCAGCCCAGAGGCACTTGACCAATGTTTCTTTGTGTTCCCTGTGGTTGATTTGCTGGAAAACGTGGTTCTAAATTGGATTAATCTGGCTTTTCTTGTAGCCCCTGGGTATGATGCTGTTTTGGGCGTATTAATCACTTTTCTTCAGAAATACCGGGAAGCTGTGTTTTTTCCCCCTTGTAGTTTCTCACTCGGATATAGCGATGATCCTGTAAGAACTGCACCTGACATGTATGTGCAAGTGGCTGCAACAGGATTTAAGAAAAATACTGAGATACTCACTGATGTGTACAGTGATGGTACTGGAAGAAAGTGGCTGAGAAAAGAGTCATGCCTTGTAGGTTGACTGGCTCAAGAACCCATTTATGTTTTGACTGCAGTAATCCTGTAGAAAGGACCATCCTTAATAAATATTTCCCTGTGGGATTTCACTCAGCGTTCTGCTCTGTGTACTGAAGTAGAGCCTGATGTCCACATTATCAGAAGCACTTCGTCTTATAGCAAGGGTACTGGAGCATTGGGCTGGTACCTGTTCTGTCAAACAGAGTGTGGGTCTAAATAGCTTCCCTTTCCCTTTAGTAACTATTAATAATTAATTCTAGATCCTGTTGTGTCATTAAGCAGCTTTAGGGCACCTTGTACAATTTAGCTCTGAATTCATTTAGTAAATGACTTCCAAAAGAATTCAAAAAGACTTTCCTGTACAGCAAGGTCCAGTTCCAGGGTTTTTGGTGACCTGTAGATATCCTGTTCCTCAGTTCATGTTCAGATGTACAAATGGATTTTTTCAGTATTTTTTTTAAGCTTTATTAAAAGAAAACAAACAGTATTTCAAGAGAAGCAAGGTAGATACAAATCAGGATGGTCTGTGTAACTTGGTTTCCCTGCTGTGATGCAAACGTGTAAAATAAAGATTGACCAGAAAGAAGTTCAGCGCATCTCATTTTCTGCTTCTGAACTGCTAGCAGCCAAGCTGACCCCTGGATTCCAAAGTCTGGCTTTCCACATGCCTGACTTCCATTTGCAGCCATTAACATCTCCATGATGGATACAGGGCCAAATCACAAAAATCTCGTGTGCCTGTAATTTATGGGAAATGCTTTCCAGTCGGTGACCCGCTGCGGGGTTCACTGCGGTGCCTTTCCTTGAGCTGAAGTCTCTGCGGACTGTCTGTGCTTGCATGTGTCTAGCTCCTCTCTCAGTTTAGGAAGCTGAGCTTCTCTGGTAGTTTCTGTGGACTGAGTCCCAAATGAATAGAAGCGTTTCCTAGATCCCTGCGTCTCACAGCCTGGCAGTCTTGGGCAGGGAGGTGGGCGCAGCCAGGGCTTGTTGCTGCTTGCCAGCGTTGTGGTCTCCTTGGGGTCACCGTGCTGTGCAAGGGAGGACAAGGAGCTGAGGCTTTGAACCTTTGTGACCAGATACAAATTAAGGGTAGAAACCTGTATTTTCCATAATATCCTTTGTGGATCCGTCCACATTATCTCAGAGAGGCAGGTCCTTGACCTGTTTGTTTCAGGCTGGACAGAGGGTGATTTGGGACTTTTGTAGGTGTTACCTTCCGGAGGTGTCAGGATCTCACCATGCATTTCAGTTCTGCAAGCTGGTTGGGTTGGCAGGGGTGAGGAGGGCAAAGAGTGAACTGCTCTTCTTGATAATTCCCCCGTCCCTCAAAAGCATATGTCCTTCATCACAAAATGTAGGTCTTGAAGATGTTTCTTAACAGTTTAGCCTATAGTTCTCATCCTACTCCTGAGGGGTAATGCCAGAAATAGCCTGTGTTCTCTACCCTGCGAATCCCAAGCACCCAGTTCTGCCTTGCCTCGAGCCTTTGGGTGGGTGGTGTTTTACCAGGAAACTGAACTATAAAAAGCACGTGGGGTTTGGACTTGCTAATACCCTGCTGCAGAATAAAACAAACTTCATGTGATGAAGGTGATGGTTGTTGCAGTGGGGTAGCCTACATCTATTTCATGCGGGTAGTTCTTGGATGTCAGGTTTCTCCAAACTGAACATCGTCTGCATTTTCTGTCTAATGAATATTTGGCCTTAAAACATTCCCCTTTAGAATGACAGCAGCCAAACCCATCCCTGCTGTGAGTGCACAGCGCTCCAGTGGAGTTAGCTGCTCTGGGCCAAAAAATCGCTAAGGTGGAATGTTAGAGGAAGGCTGTGTAAAGTGGGAGTAAACTGTGGGAAGGCTCACTTGAGATTGAGCCCAAGTGTAGGTTATGTGGGAAAAATCTTGATTTCTGACTATCCAGGGAGAGACAAAAGGAAAAAGCCCCTAATTGTGACTGAGCTCCTGGTATTTAAGGTCTAGTGCAAGCCAGAGATTGTCTGGTAGATGTACAGAGAGAGGAGAATAAACAAAAGCGGAGCCCAAACAAAGCTTTCTTCAGTGTGCTGTGTTTGTAGGTGTTTTCCTGGCCAGGGGAGGTAAATTGTTCTACCTGCCTGAAGGATTTTCTTCTAGTGTCTGCAGTTCTGAGCTGTCTTGATCATTCACTGCTCCTTGTTGCAGTCCAAGCTGCCTGCTGTCAGTGCTCTTGCTCTAGCACGATTATCTTCCTGACTGCAAAGAGCTGCCTTCTCTCTAAATCTTCCTTTTACCTTCCTTTGCCTTCTGACTGACAGACTCTAATGAGCAGGAGCGTGTTGCAGTGCCCTGTTTAGTGAATGGTCAATAAAAAACAAATTGCTTTGTACAGAAGAGGTAATAACACAGCTTGTATTGGCACAGCTGATCCCGATGCTGGGGTCTTCAGTTAGGAAACAAGGGCTTTTGTGTGTTTTAAGTAATAACAAATGCGTGTCATCCCTTTCTTCTGTCCCCTCTCATCCATGGGAAGTAATGTACCTTGGGGTGACACTGCTTTCTTCTGCCCTGTGGAATATTTTTGGTGGGGTGGCCGAGACACAATGGTTCTTGTATAGGTGAAAAAAATAAACAGGCTTGCAAGGTGGGGCTGGTGCACTGGTGGTGGGTGGCATAGGTGAGGATCAAAATGGAGGGGACGACTTAAAACTCCTTCTACTGTTCCCACAATCAGATGATTGTGCTGAGCTTGGCAAGAGATTTCAGCATCCCCAATGAGTGGAGCTGTTAACATGGGTCTCCTGTGGCAAGGGTAAATATGCCAATAAGGTTTTTTTGTTTGATTCTTTTTTTAATTTTTGTTTTAAATTATTTTTTAGTATTTGTTTGGGTTTTTTGGGGTTGTTTTTTTTTTTTTTTGTCCCTGAGGACACTGTTCTGGGGTGGTGCTCTTCTGTACTGTTTTCAGCCCTGAATCATTTCTGTAGGATGGCACAAAATCCCATTGGCAGCTTAACACCTGAAAAATCTGTATGCACCCACCGCTTACTGGTGGGTGTGGAAGACGAGTTGTTAGCGCCTGAGCTACCTCTTCCCCTGAGCTGCTCTGGAGGCTTTGTTCTGCAAGAGCTCTGTGAAGTCGGAAGGAATCCCACAGCCTGTGGGATGTCTGGGAAGGTATTGATCTCCATCTCCTGGGAGCAGCCAAACTTGTTCATTTTGGGATGGATCTCATACCAGGAGGCAGCAGCCAAATTGGAGGGGCTACAAAGAACAGCTGCAGCGACTGAGACAAGAGAAGTGGGCAATGACAGAAGATTACAAGAATTCAAGCTGTAAGCCTAAGTGATGATTAAAGAGAGCCGAGAAGATGTACCATGCTACAAAATGGCTGCATGGGGTGGAAACTGCAGAAACAGGGGGGAATTAATTGGTGTGGCTCAAGGCCTGAGCTGTGGAGAGGTGAGATGAAACGAAAGCAGAGGAAAACAAGATGTCAGGAGAGACCTTCTGCCAATGAGATGAGTTTTGGCTGCAGTCTCCCTGAAGAAACGGGGGCAGGTCTTTGTTGTTTTATATAATCAGCACTTAACTGGACAAATCAGTGCGAAATATACTGTAGGGACCGACCCTTTATCGGCTGAGAGCTGGACTAAATGTCTGAGTTGGTCTTTTTCCATTTGCTTATCTCTGTGTGAAGCATATTGCGTGCCTAATTTCTGGTTTGGGGGTTCATTTTTGTTTTACTATTGAACCTTGTAGATGCCTTGAGTGAGCTCAGCCTGTTCCATAGGAGAAACATCAAAGTACTACATTAAAATGAAGCTGGTACGTGCGTGCCCTCATCTGTATTCCTGGTAAGTCAGGGTTTTAACTGTTGCTGCAAAAGCTGAGCAGAAATATCTGCTGGGATTTACTGAGCACACAATGTCCATGTATCGCCATGAATCAGAGCAGCCTTGTGGGAGTTCAGCCTCTTATGGGAGTGAAATCTGAAAAATAGGTACAGGATGGTGTTGTATGTATGAGTGTTTTTTGGTTTGTTTTGTTTTTGTTTTTTTTTTTTTTAATTTAATGAGTGCAGGGTGGGGTTTGGGTGGACAGCCATCACTGCTGGCAGCGCAGCTGGATTACGAAGCTTGCTCCAGAGGCTTGTGTCTTGTCTGAAAACCAGCCCAGGTCAGCAGCGACCAGCCACAGCGCTGCTCCCTGGGCTGCTCCACGGCGGCACCCATGGTGGGGTGGTGCACGCAGCAGACAGACCCCATGCACCCACGATCTTCTATGACTCATGAGTAATCTTTGAAGGAGTCTGACTGCTGTCTGGCTCGTGGCGTGAGCACCACCACCGCAACCATTCCCCTGCGCCCGCTGTGAGTGCTCGCAACTCAGCGTTGAATGGACAGAGACAACCTTCAGAGCGAAGGTCTGGGCAGGAAAGCAGACAGCTGGCAGCCTCACACCTTCCCTTTATTTTGAAGGTTCTTATGTATGTATATTTTTTTAAAAAAGCTTTGTCTGCTTCAAGCCCCTGTCTTGCAGCTTTAGGGATACTTCTCTCAAAGAGGTTGGTGGATTTTTTTTTGGGAGGGGGGTCAAAACATCTGCTGAAGCTGGGCAGCAGAATTGGTGAAGGATGCTCAGGTAACCTTCCACAGTGCATCCAACCCCTCCTTCAGCCCTGACGGTGCTGGTGGATGCTGTGGGGTGACTTTGCTGCAAAAAGCTGCTGCTACGTCTGCAACTGTGATCTTATCTCCCACAGACACAACTGCGCAGCCCTTGCTTGGTTGTCGTTACGAGGAGTCTTATTTTCTGTCCCTGAACAAATGTGCTGCCTGCTTCTGGGATCAAGCCCTGTTTGAAGGCTCAGGGCAGCTGGGCTGAGCTCTGTGGTTCCTGCGCTACAGGATGAGGGTGGCAGGAGCAGAAAAAGAAGGTGGTTTCCCAGTTGCCAGCTGTGATTTGTGAAGTGCCATGAAGGAAGATCGCAACACCTCCTCCTGCTTGGCTTTGTCTCAGCCAACTGCACAGGGCAGGAGCACAGCTGATGAGTTCACCGCAGCCAGCCTTTCCAGGTTCCCACATTAGCATACCAATTACAGCCCCAGAGGCTGGAAAGAGAATAGTCTTTTAAAAAATATCCTTGAATTTCACAGAGAAATTAATGGCGTAGCAAATTGTAATGCTCAGCGCATCAGCTGCATGTCAGGCTTGAAAGCCAGCTGTACGTGCAGCCTGGGCACCGTTGTGCTGGTTTCCAGACCTTCCTCTGTGCTTGGCCATCGCTTCAACATCTGCAATTCTGTTTCCTGGGGAAGGAGCCTTCCTGCTGCCATTTACCCCAAAACCTGGTTGGTTTGGTTTCTGTTGCATTTTCTCTGAAGCCATGCTATGCATTGGCTCTCAAATGCTGTGCTAGCTGAAATTAATTTACAGCAGTGATAGCCACTAGGGCTGCTCGAGTTCAAGCCCCAGTGTGTTTTGGGTTATAAATCTTGATTTCTGAGGTTTTCTTACTTAGTTGTATATAGCTCAGTTATTGAAACAATTACGATGGGAACTGCCAGCACTTGGTGTTTGCCGTGGCCCATGGTGAAACCGGAGGCAAAGCGAGAGCAGCACCACTCATCTTGTGGAGCTTAAAAGGGCTTCAGGAGGGCACTGGGTGATGGCCTCAAAGCTTGGGGAGTCCCATTAAAGCTGCCTGCAGTCTTGAAATTATACATGTATGTCGAATTATTGTAATGGGAGGTGAGGGTGATGCCTGGGAAGGATGTCCCCAGGACTAGCTGGTGCAGTCCTGCGTTCCCCAGTTGTGGCTGTTGCACCAGGATGTTGGACTCACTCTATTGGCATTTTTTTTCAAAACCCCTCAAAAAGCAACTATTTCAGCGCCTCTCCATGCCAGCAGTGACCACAGCTTGTCTGGTGGAGCAGCCACTGCTGATGCCAATAATTTCTTTTGGCTCTTTTTCTGCCTGAGTCAGATCACTTAAACATTAACCTTAAAATAGCCACTATTTTTGTCGCTGATATAATTAATCTTGTGTGTATGTATGTTGTTTCCCCATCCCAGGCTTTGAGCCTTCACCACTCCCCTGCTGCCTCACTCCCTGCTTTGGCACAAAAAAGCTCTTTGCAAAACTTGGCTTTTTCATGAAAAAGCACAAAGTACAGGCTGTGTGAGCTCTGCTCAGCGAGTTCACTGCCGGACAAAGGCTGTTGGCCTTTGCTGCTGCCATCCCCTGCTTCTTCCCTTCACAGGGCTGCTCCTGCACATCCAAGAATGCAAGTGTGTGATACTGGATACTACCCCAGCCCCAATTTCCAGGCACAGGGTTGGCTCCAGCTGTGCCCAGGGTGAGGGTCCAAAGGGGTTATTTTTTATATATACATATATATATCATATATACCATATCTATGCATCATATTATACCATATGTACACCATATATATATACTTGGGCTGTTACACCACTGATTTTTCAGGTCTGAGCACATCAACAGAGGGAGGAAGGGAGGAAAGAAAAGACCTTCTGCAACGAAGCAAAGCGAGCAAGCGTGCTAGAGCGGGAGGGACCGAGCCTCTGTGCTTGCACGCAGTGCTGTTCCCCGGAGGTGGCTGTAATCTCGACAATTAAATCACCACAAGGACGCGTTGGGGAAAACCCCCGTGATGGCGTTTGAGGATGCTTATTAAATGCACGCAGCAGGGCGAGCCCACGTGGAACAAAAGGCTGCGTGGCTGAGCCTGACACGTGTGCTGTGTCCAGGGGAAAAAGAGCTCAGGGGTTTTATTAAACGCTTTTAAGTAAATACCCGAGGAAGGAAGAGCTTTCTGCAGCCACAACCTCGGCCGTGCAGCCCACGCAGCTCCCAGCTTTTGCAGTCAGAGCCTGGAGCGTCCTCAGCTCCCATCCCAACCTCCAGCGCTGGCGTGGCAGGAGGGGCGGCGGCTTCCCTATAAGACCCTGCTCCCACCACGGTGGCAACAGCAAATATTGTGCAGGGAGCCATCATTTCCATGGCAGCGTGTTGCAATATGGTGAACAGACGGCGGATGCACGGCCAGCAGCTCACGCAGTCGCCTGATGAAGACGCGGGCTGGGGCTGGGCAGGCTGCAGGCTCAGGCTGCGGTTGCTGGCGGCAGGGGATGCGAGTGCTGCCGGGTCTGCCTCGGGAGAGGAACGCGGGAGGAATTGCAAAGCAAAACTGCTCTCAAGGGCTGGCCCTGGATTTTCCTCTCTGAGCAAACACTGTGGCTCTTTCCCCCGTGCACAGACCACCTCCAAGCACTCCATGTTCAGCTGGGCAGCAGTGTTTTGTGCCCCAGCCACGGTTCAGTTTTCAATCCTGCCAGCCCCGGGATTCTTTCCGGACTAGGGCTGTAGTAAAGTCACTGCCTCCCAGAAAATGCCACTAGTGGTGTTATTTAAGCAGTGATGGGGTTAAAGGTAATAATAAGGAAGAGAAAGTGACTGGCTTGCACAGTTTCTGATTACTTTTCTCATCCTTGTGATATGAGCTCTCTTTTCAGTGTTCCCCGGGGTGGAGGCAGTGCAGTTTTAAATAGAATTAAATCCCTTTAACATCAGTTTTGCATCAGCAGAGCTGCTGCTAAAATGCCTGTGCGGCATGGGGAAGGTTTGGGATGTTCTCCTCGCTTATCACCCCAGCTGGGGGTGGGACAGGTCCTGTTCTGCACACCCCAGGACCCCCCTGCTGCCACGCGATTACAGCCCAGGGACTCCAGATGAAGGGATACACTGCAAAAATTGGCATTTTGCTGATGGGCAGCAAAAACAGCAGAGCTGCTGCTAAAATGCCTGTGCGGCATGGGGAAGGTTTGGGATGTTCTCCTCGCTTATCACCCCAGCTGGGGGTGGGACAGGTCCTGTTCTGCACACCCCAGGACCCCCCTGCTGCCACGCGATTACAGCCCAGGGACTCCAGATGAAGGGATACACTGCAAAAATTGGCATTTTGCTGATGGGCAGCAAAAAAAGGGGCTGCACGGGGCATTTTGCAGCAGATTTGAGGCTCAAACTGAGATCAACAGGAGCCTGTGCTGGAGTTGCAGGCAGGCCTTTGTCCCCAACAGTCGTGCAAATATTGGTAGCGACTGCGGGGGATGCTGGAGGGAAGACACGAGCCTCGCTGCGTCCTCCCAGCCGTGTGCTGCAAATCCCCCTGTTGCTCGGTGCCCTTATCCTGTTTGTCCCCTGGGTCCGCTGCTGCTGGGTGCCTGGGATGTGGTGATGGTGTTTTGATACTTTTCTGCCTTAATGAGCTCGTTTGTGGAAGGCTGGGTGACAGAGAACTGTGCGTTTTAGAAACATCTACCTGGGGAGTACATCCCTGGAGAAGGGAGTGCCAGGCAACCCTTTGCTGGTAAAAAAAAGGTGCAGAGACCAGCATCGTATCAGCTGTGCTCCGTGTCCCCTTTGCAAACCCGCCGTGTGTTGTGCTCTCTGCAGCCTTGCAGACAGGTTTTGCTGTTTCCAGGCGCAGTTTTTTCCCTCCTTGGCTGTTGCCACAGAGTCCAGGCGTGCCCGGGCAGCTCCGGCGCGGCCTTCATTGCAACATAGGCGGGAAGAAAACTGTATTTATCGTGTGCATCGGTACAGCTAATGAACGTGTGCACGCAAACACAGAGAGCTTTTGTAGAGATATAAAGCCCTGCATGGTTTTGAGGTGGGAAAGAGCTGAGTGCCACGGCTTTTAGCACTCGGATGGTTTCCTGGCTGTGCCGCAAACCCGCTGGAGGTTGAATCCGTGGGGTTTTGGAAGAACTTGCTCTTTACATTCACATTGCAGAGAGTGAACCAAGGCTCAGAAGAGCCCTGAGGATCCTGGAGCAAGAGGCACGGACCTGCCTTCAGCTGGGGACAGCCAGAGGTTGGAAGATGTTCTGCCATTGATGGTGTCGGTGTCCCACCAAGGTCACCCCGTCCCCAGTCCCGGAGTTCAGCCTGGCGTGCCCCCCCACCACTTCCCCT
>NW_010127005.1:0-739 GCF_000699245.1 Pterocles gutturalis | reverse complement strand
GAAATAATAAAGAGAGTAGTATAATAGTACCAACCCTAAGAAAAGAGAAAACCGCTGTCAGTTTTCACGTGTTTTTTAAGGAAAAAGCAAAAATGTACCACAGTATCACAGTTGTCAAACAGCAGCGGGTTTCTTTTCTTCTCCGGCTATGTTTTAGGAGCCACACGTGTACAAACTGTGGAGAAGCGGTAAGGGAGTGCTGCATCTTTCGTCTTTCCTTCCCTGAATCTTTTTCATATGGTTACAGCTAAAGAAGAAAGAAAGAGGCCTGGAGAGAAAATGTCGGGTGTGGGTGGTACCCCACAACTCGGGAGACAAACCAACATTTACAAAGGAGCTGAATTGCAAGAGAGGAGGGCAAAAATATATATTTATTTCATTTTATTTTAAGGGATGCACAAGCTAGACTGGCTGGAGCTTCAGCAGGTGCTGCTTTACAGTCAGGAGGCCACTGCGAACCTGGGTCTTTACCCAGCCTGAAGAGGAGGTGCTGGGGTGGCAGCTAAAATATTTAAGAGCCTCTCCAGGGAACGGCAGAGCTCTGACAGCTTGCAGCCCTCCCCCAGGCTTTCTCTCTTGTTGAGAGCAGTAGGGCATGGGCAGGGTGGGAGCCAAGGTGGGGCAAGTCCTCTGCAGCCCAGGCATCTCCCTTGGCACCGTCCCCCTGCAAAGCGTGCCGCTCGGGTGGCTGAGATGGCCCAGCATGGCGTTATTAATACTTTTTCTTACCAAAAGAAAA
>NW_010127004.1:33766-53930 GCF_000699245.1 Pterocles gutturalis | reverse complement strand
AGAACTCTAGAGGATAACTAACGCATACATTTACGGACTTTAAATGTAAAGGACTCAGGATTCATGCGTATATACAATACATTGGAGAAAAAAAAAATTAACCTTTAGCTCATTTTCTACAGGTTTGTACTAAAACCTGCAATACATTAATTTTACCTGCTCTCAGTAAAAGACATATCAGAAATGGAACATGCAAAAAAGAGCAATAATTTAAATTGCATTAAAACTGCACCTTGTTTAGACAATTCTACTACAAAAAAAGGCATAAAGACTGATGATTTTCAGTATGCTTACAAAGAGATTGTGTATGCTACATTTTAGTCTTTTGATTACCAGCTGGATTTCCTGAATACAAAAGTGATTTACTCCTTTCCCCAAAATTTCCTCTGCCTTTATTTTTTCCCCATATTTACCTACTCAATTTCAATATAAATCTGAAGACAGAAAGATTCAAAGTGTTTCAAGATCTAGAATGCTGCTAGATTTTCCCCACAGGTGTTCATAAAACTAGATCCAGGTTTTGAACATTAGTCTTTATTAGCTTACTCAGAGAAAATTCTGAGGAAATTATTTTTTGTCTGTCAATGCAAAGTGTTATCCAAATAACAAGAGTCAATACATTTATTGTGTTCTCATATACAGAACAACATTTTTAGTAGAGTTCCAGTTGAAAGACTATTAGAAAACATGGTTATTTTCAATTGGAAAAGGTTTTCAAAGTCATAATTGTCTGCAAACTAGAAGAATACAACCACCTTTGTAACCCTTCTCATCTACTGTGAGCCAAATGAGGTATCAAAAGGAACATGTAATAGAGAATATACATGAGCGATCAAAGGTGTACAGACAATGTCAATATCACCACCATATATTTATTTCGATCAACTTTAAAAAAATATAATTACAATAGCATATAATGGTTTAAGATTTCATAAACAGAAAGTTGTAATGGTCAATAGTGAAGTTACAGGGGGGAAAAAAAAAATCACTTAACAAGAATTTAGAAATAAAACTTTAAAAAGCTTTTGCAAAAATAATTCTTCCATTTCCTGTCGGAACGGCATCACTCTTCTGCCAGCTACAGCAGCTTTTATGCCCCATTTTGGCCACTTGTCCCACAAGCTTTCACGATTTCTCATTTGTCATTCCTGGTGTCTGGATCACCCACCTTCCTTCTCTTGAAGTCCCACTCTAAGATCCACTTCTGCAACATTGCCTACAGAAAGAGTAGGCAACTAAAACACTCATCCACTATGTCAACAATATGCCAAGCATCAACTTTCACTGTGTACACTGTGGAGCACAGCTTTCATCTCACTTTACCTTTCTTACTACACCATAATGATTTATATTCCTCGGTGCATCAAATCTAGAAGTGGGGACTTAATATCTAAGAATCACTTTGAAAAAATAGTGTCTACTGTTTTTGAGAGTACTAGCTGCACCCATCAGTGCTCACAGAAAGGAAAGTATGTTCAACATTGTAAATATTCCATTGTGCCCACATGCATCCATGGTACTTTCACGTATGTAATGGAAACAAACAGAAAAGAGCAGCCTATTGAATTTTCTTTACACTGTAGTACATTTCAATTGTTTGCTGGCTCACCTGAAATTTCTCATCAAAACTTAAGAAACTGAAGTGGAAAGCTGCATTTAAGCATTTAGTTTTGTTTTGTTGTAAAATCCTTCTACTCTAAAACTTTTTCCTTCTATCTTTAAAAATCAGGATTAAAATTCAACTAACTAAGAGTCTATAGGAAATGTTTATTTTTACATAAGTCAAGGTTTATCAAAATAATTTTCACATCTGCTATTAAACAACTATATTTCTGGACAGTCATGGAGGCATACTGGAAGCAATTACACCTTTCTGGAAGTCTGAAGGGATTATTCCTTTTTTGAATCAAAAAGAAAATCTAGCATATATGTTGCTTACACATATTAAATGCAAGCCTGTCTGTCATGAGCTGGTATTACTGATCTTCAGGTGTCACGAACCTCAAGTCATGCTTTCAGTCCTCCATATATTTCTACAAGTCACTCGACATAAAGGGAAATACTTTACTGGCTAGTTTCTTTCTTTCCACAATAAGCAGAGCTTCAGTAATGCCAATGTAGTTCTAACACAAAATAATGCATTATCAAGGGGAAAAAATGTTTCAAAATGGTTGGTTTTGTAACTTTGTGTCATCACAAAAGGGAAGTACAATACCTGAGCAGACACACAAGCTGCACAAGGCATTTTCAGAAACAAAAAAATGGTTGAAGATGCAAAAATAATGCAAAACCACAACAAAAACACTGTAGACACAATATGTAAACACAAGATATAACCAATAACCCAGTTTAAGTTACAAATACAATTCTTAAAGATGAAAAAATAAAACCCTGGCAAGCACATGGATGAAGTTTACCTGTACGAACTCACTAAAATTAAAGCACTTGACACTAAAAATGCCATAATTCACAGCTTAAAGCTAAATTTAGCCCTTCCTCACATGTATTTCACATACTTGAAACTATCTCGCTACTGAAAGGGGAAAAAAAATAAGCTTATTCAACTTACATCTTTTTCTGACCGATGTGGGAACATCGATGATTGGCTGTAGTACATGTTTTCATCGTGGTAGTCACCATCAACCCCCTCTACAAACTTCTTCCTTGAAGCACCAAACATGCTGTTTGTCACCTAAGAAAGAAGAAAAACTATTATATACCATATATTATTTGGCTTGCTACGTATTTATGTCAATATAATATATATAAGGACTGTTAAAAACCCCCTATTTCTAAACATTTGAAAATTCTTCTTTAAAAATATTTTCTGTATACTGTCAATAAAATGGTTCCTTCAAGTGGGATTTTAAGCTGACAGAAACTCATATGTCAGAAAGGACTGGGATGGCAAAAGGGGACACGCTTCGTTTTTTTTGTTTAAAAATTACAGTGTCAGACAACAAAACAGCAAATTTCTCAAATTTTCATCTCCTCAGGTAAACACTATCCATCTAAAAGAAGAAAATCAAGTAATGTTCTTTAGAGCTCAGCCACCTTATAAGAAATAACAACAATTAAAAAACATTTAACATTAAAACCCCAAAACACCCCCAAAACTGTAAAACCACTCCCATGTGTCATCAGTGCAACTTGAGAAAAGTAGCTTTCTACTTGACCCTGCACACTCAGAGCCATGATTAGGTAAGAGAAGGTTGAGCTTAACCATACTCAACAACCTCATCACAGACTGGCAAAGTCACTGCAGACGGCCAATAAAAAAAAAACCCACTACATTTTATTTCGTCCTTACTCCCAGAGTCGTGCACACACACAGACAGAGCCGCTAAGTCAGGAACTGGAAACTGAAGAACAGCAACCACACAGCTCATCACAGAACTTTAATTCATTAGAAAATTTAATCCTGCAGCAAGGTCATACAACATTGCTAAAACACCATCTGCAGTGCGTATTTATACACCTGACTCTCTTATTTATGTAAAAATACACACACCTCTGTTAAGTTCCTGATCTATCTGGCTACAAAATACTATCAGAGCGTAGTGTGGGCTAACCAAGCCCTGTTTTAACCCATCAGGTTAACGTTCAAACCAGTGAAACGGCACATACTGGTCAGCACTGAGCAACTCGCCCAGTTTCTTGTGCCATATGGGGATACTGAGAAAAGGATGGTAATCAACCCTAAGCTACCATCCTACATAACATAACTTCAAACAGATCTTTAACATCTTGAAAGGTAAGGAAGCTAAGTCACAGTTAGCTTATGAAATGCTCTGAGGCCTAAGATTTACTATCTTCACTCCTGGCAGCACTAGCTAAACTTAAAAAAACAAGACAATTAAAAAAAAAAAAAAAAAAAAAAGAGTCATTTTGCACTACCTTAGGCTCATACTTGAAATTGAAATTTCTAAATATTTATTCCGGTTGGCTGCACAAAGAGCTACTTTCAGCTTGAAATCCTCTTATTCCCACTGATACAAAATTACTCTGATATTCCTCACAGCGTGGCTTATTCATATTTCACCTTTACTGACAAAAATTTCTAGGTAGTGTTTAATAACATGGGTGCTCCTATATTAATAACTTAGCCCCATGATTTCAAAGTCACGGGAATTTTGAGTAAAGTCAACACTTGGGATGCATTTAATACAGCTATAATCACAGAATTGCCCTAAAATGTTCAGCTAAACAAAAGCTTATATTCCGCTACTCCTATGAAAGCGTTTCAGACATTTAGACTACTGATGTCTCAAACCAAATTTATAATACGTTACACACATGTAAAGGCACATCAAGGTACTGTGCACCTTCTCCAGATTAAACTTTTATTTTATGGTATTTACAAAAACATTCAAATATAAGGCCCCAAACTGCTCGAATGCATACAGCTGATGTTCACACTTGTAGTGAAGCTTTCATTACACTATAAACATATCCCACTGTGCTAATCCCCTTACAATGCAATTATCACCTACCAGATGGGATGGAACATTTAACAGGCTAAGGGGATTATCTTGTCCTTTGCTCTGCCTGAGTAAAGTGCAGAGAGACAAGCAGTTGCCTTTAACCACTGTAAAAAGGACAGTGAAATGCTTTGGTGAAGCTAACCCAGACAAAGAGGAGAAACCGAGCATCTCAAGCAACCACTGCTCTTGAGAAGGTAAAAGGCAGCTTCTCACAAGTCCTGAAGAATTTCTTGGTGTTCCTTTGACAATACTTGAGATAAAAGAATAATTTTTTCCTGCAACATAAACTTCTCTTGTGATGCATCATCAGTATAACAAAATTTAATTGTGATATAAAGCAAGTCTCTGAAGCATACTGTACTAATGTAAAACCTAACCCTGAGCTACAGTACAGGAACTATACAAGGGGAAAAAACGATTCTGTCTTTGACCCTGTAGCTTTTGATCTTATTTCCGCAAAGGTTTACACACGGCTGGCTACATGCACACTGTAAAGATTTCTGAGTCGGTGGGGTAAGGTCAGAGCTTTCAGCCTCAAAATATACATTTAAAGCTGCTGCAAGAAAGATAGTTATGTCCAAATATGAAGTCTACATACTGAAAAGCTGAAAGATATTTTAAACACTCTCCACTAAATTTAAGTTGTCTAAAAGATTATTTTCTGTATTGATAATTGTATAACACAGTGGCCCAAAAACTAACCAAGATCATGCCCTGAAGACTGATTAAGTGCACTGACATTCATACAGACTCCTATAAGAGCACTATTATTAAAAAAGAAATGAAGAAAACTTTTAAAAATTAGATAGATTAGATATTGATATTTTTATTGCCAACTCCTATTTCTGCACGATACCTAACAGGACTGTGCTGACGAACTCCACAGAGCAGAGCAGTGAGCTGCAGGGCAAGAGGCGAAGGCCAGAGGAACCCTGCCTGCAACCCAGATGCATCTCTGTATCCAGCTGCTCTGAAGACCTTAAAAAACTTTTTGCAGAGGCTGACACTTCTTCACAGCAGCACTTTTGTAAGCGATTCTGTGTTGTTCAATGCTGCCAAGCAAAGCGGTCACGTGCAGTGCTCAAGCTGTCCACGCTCCCACGGAGGGAAGCGGTACGGGTGCTGGGGGGCATTCTGGCAGCTGCTTGCACCCCTAACAGGATTTCAGTTCACTAGAAAGAACTGCCATTTGTTCTCAGGGTGAACCGCAGCACAGGTCACAACAGAGCAACACGGCTTTGCAATTCATACTGCTATCCAGCCTTGTTAAAAAACTAACAGCACAATAAAATGAGGCAGACGCTAAAAAAACAGTAACTGGAAGGGCAGGAACTGGGATAAGACTGAAGCTGCAGCTGCTGTAGCCAGACTTCTTGCTTCTTGCTTGTTCTCAGGCTGACACCAGCAGCCAATTTATCTTCTTCTCAGTAGTTGCCAGTGACAGTAAACAGCTGGCAAACTTCTGAAACAGAGCGCCTATCCCTGTGCAGACTTTTATAATATTACAGCAGGTTTACACAAGGACAGTGTCAGATGGTTGTCAAGTTAGCAGCAGGCATCCTCCTATCCACATTAACTTATTCCAGTATTCACTAACATATTCATTAGTCGGTCATGCTACAAACATGCACAGATATTGAAAAAACACTGTCGCAGTACTATTTGTAAGAAGGCGTGAGAATAACTGGGGCTACGCCAAATGCGGGCAGATCTGCAGATGGAACTTTGTTGCTTATTTCTTAGGATGGGAAGCCACCAGGAAACCTCATACACAAAGACTGCATCTCCTTTTTCACAGACTGACACATCAGTGTCCAATCAGCTACAAAAGTAAATATATAAGCACTTGTAAATACATTTTAAACCCTCTGGAAAGTAGCAGTTACGTCAAGTTTTATACCTTCACAAGACTGATGAGGTGGCAAAGTAGATTAAGTCCCCCATTCATACATATATACCTATACACACATACATTTATGCCAACACACAGAAGTGGTACTCCAGTTCCACGGCAGTTTTATTAAGTAGAGAATTCCTGTCCACTCAGCCTAATTTCATACAGATCCCTCTCCTAATCCTGTAACTACTTTTCCTGTTCTACTTTCGGAACTCAGTGCCCCCCTGTTGCACAAGACACACTGGCACCGTAACCATTCATTACAAACGTAAAAATGGTGCACTTCTGTCAATTCATCCTTTAGCATAATATTGCAAAAGTACTTACAACTCCCAGTGGTAGACCCGTGTACAAATATTATTAGAAAATATTCATGGTAACAGAGGAAAGGGGACAAACTACATGTTTGGGTGGAGTTCAGAGAACTAACCAGCCATGCTGCCACAAACCATGCCCAATTCTGATCAGAGAAACACAAGTGCTCCTTTTAAAGCACAAGCACATCATATTTAAAAATCACACTTGCCCACAACTTCCAGTTACTGTTAACTAAGCAAAATTCAGTCACAAACCTGACAAGATCTTTAAGTTCTTCTGTGGAACATTTCCTAACAACAACCACTACAGGGGAACTAAAAGTACAAATGTTAAGAACTTGAAGCATCTAATAAGCAGTTTGCTGAGGTCACTGACCTTTATCCTTCATCTGAGTACATAACGCACAACAACCAACTATACTTATTTAGAAAAAAAAAAAGATTTCAAGGAAGATCCATTTCATTGCAAGAAACACTACAGTATAGGATACTTCAGCACAAAAAATCTTGTTTGTTAGCAATAACTGAAAATAGGTTATTGACACACAATTTGTAAGGAAAAATTAGAAAAAACTTTGTCATTTTAAGTTGCAAAAAAATCTTCTCTATAATAACTTACAATGTGATGCTATGATTGTATATTAAATTAATTTTAACAGCCTGAAGCAAATTGTAGTATTAAAATATGAAAACAAATTATGTTTCTGTTTTGCAACATTACTACAGGTGCCCAAGAAGAGCTCACTCACAACATTAACATAACCAACTTGAAACTAAAAGGATAGTGTAAAATCTCCGTGGAGAATTATTTTTAATTTTGTATAGAGCACAAACATCAATCATTGCATTACAAGTGATTAAACTCATCATCCTTACAAGAGCTGAAAACTATATACAGTAATACAAGTTAAAAAGAAGAAATCACTTTAGGAATTTTAGCAGTATCTTCCCTTTCCTGCTCCTCCAATGACTATGGTATTTGTCAACACACACACTATCATTGCATGAGAGCAATCAGAAGTTGTAATCTCAGTCTGATGTTACAGAGCTTCCACCCATCTATATACTAAAGCTTCTGATGTTGCTGTTTAACTCTTACTAGGCAAAGTTAATAATTTACTTTATTTTTCCTCTTCTATTATAAATCATTGTTTTCACATAAGGTAACATACTTGCACATCCAACATATCTACAAAAGTGACCCTTAATGAGCCTTTCAGTAAGAAATAAACCTCTCAAAAGCCACCTGCTGGTAACCTCCAAATCAGCCCACAATTTAAGTCAATACAGAATTCGTAATTCCATCAGGTGGTAAAAGACAGAATAAATTCAATTTATAGTAAAAACTGCTACAGTTTATGACCCTATTTCTCAGTGTCAAAGATAACTCCTATTTGGCCCAAACCGGAACTGATATAAAATAGAATATATACTACCAACTTTCTAGATGCAAAAGGTCTCTCAAATCCCAATCCTTTAGTGAAAAATTACAGCTATTGAAAAAACACCGTGAAAAGTACACTGGTACAAATAGATACACTTTATTTTCAGGATGAAAGACAAAACAAAACTAGAAGTTGAGATCCTTTGTTCCCTCATTTCATTTCACAATCACAGTCACTCCATTTCTCCAAGGTGACTGATAACTTCTAACAGTCCTACACGCTTATGATATGGTAGCCCTTCAAACAACAACTTTGTAGTATCAACAGTACAAAATCAGGGAAAATGGAACATTTCACTGTATTTCTTTTTTGTTAAAAAGTCGTTTTCCTTGATGAGCTTAATACTGGCACAGATTTGTACTCACTGTAAGAATACAACAGTAAAATAGGTGGTTTTTCCATCTTTAACGACTGGCTTTATATTCTTTTAACTTATGTAAGCATTTTTAAGTTTAAATCTCAGAAATGCGGAAGACTGAAATGAAGACCACCACTATATACAAGACACAAATCTGACAAAAAACTTGGATAGCCTTTAGACTAAAATCCAAATTTACAGAACACTGTAGAAAATAACAGCCATAAAGCAGCTATCTGATTTACAAACTTCGGTCAAGTCTCAAAGTAGTTCAAGATACAACCGGTCTCCTCAAAACATTGTATGGGCTTCCCTTTCAAAAAGGAAATAATAGAACAGACGAAATGCATAACAACTTCTATGCAGGAACTCAAGACAAAAAAAATTGAGCACGAAGGAAATAAAGAACATATAGTTGTGATTTTAGACTATCCTCCACTCACTCTCAAGATCACCCATCTACAACGTAAAATTTTTCAACTGCTCTATGAAGTATAATAATGCTTTCAAAAGCTGCAATAAAACTGTGACTCTTTGCTGCATGCAAACTATATCAGGAAAGTGCAGTCGCTAACATCAAACAAGCCACAGAAATCCTCCTGACCAAAATCTATGTGCTGTTTTAAACCAATAACCTTCCTTAACTATTATGAAATGAACATTGTAAAACACTCCTGAAATAAAACAGCACAGGAGGAATAAGAAAAACTATCCTACATTAAAATAAAAACAAACCCACATTGAAATTACTGAAGCCAAATTTGAAAACTGAGATTACAAGAAGCTCCATTTGGTTTCATAACACGGTTGACACCATGCCTATGCTGGGGCACATTCCCACAGGTTCTACTCCTACTAATCACAAGCACGAGATTTGGAAGATGCAAGAAACCAGCAGTGGTTGGGGATAGGACCTTGCACTAAACTGTGTGGATGCCTTTTATGGGTCTGATCAATGAGATCTACTCACTCAGGAAATAATCTTCGGACACACCATTCAACAAAATCCAAACATAAAACAGACATTTAAAGATGAGAAACAGTAAGAAAAAAACTCAAAACCAATATACCACCTGCAACAGCCTATCCAAAATGTGAATTTACCCACTTTCTCTCTTCTTGACGCTTTCAGTCATCTGTAGTATTTACAGCCCATTCAAGACTAAGAGTGGTTCTAGATTTAACATACCATTTCTGACTTACTATTGTAAAACACTATACGCTTGGCTGCATAACATCCTACGACTCTTAAGGTTTCACCATGAAAGATGACTACATTTTAGAGAGAAGTGATAATCGTGCCAGTAACTTTAGAGGGCAATACCTTGGTTCATACCTTTAAATTTAATGCTTTTTTAAGCATAGATGCAGTGAACATGAGCAAGAATCTTTAAAATAAATTACGTCCTGGCATACTCCTGTTACCTACGTAAGACATTCCTCATTGAAAAGGAATTTAATAAAATTTAAATTTAAATATTTAAAAAGAACCCAAACAAACTAGTTAAATTTGTAAACAAAAACTAACTTTTAAAGTATGTTCTCAGTTGATGATCCATCAAGACAGCTGCCATCTAAATACACACTAACTGTGTATCACATTTATTTACTGATTGTCTTTTGGGAATAGCATCAAGGAAGAAATCAGTTATGCTAAGAAGCCAGACTCTACCAAAATTAAGTTCAAAAACCAAACAAGCTTCTGAAGTACCTATGCTGTCATGGGAAAACAAAATAAAACCCAATAAACAAGCAAAGATGCACATAAAATAACAGATTGGTAAACTTGCATTTCTAGTAACTATTACAGCATTACCTGTAATAACTATTACTTGTCTATGAAAACTAGTGTTTGGTTAATATGGAAATGGGTCAGCCTTAAAAAGAAGAAATTCAGCTGTCAATTTTGTAAATAAGTAAGCAAAAACCAAAATTCCATTCTGGAAAGATAATGAAATTTGCTTCAATTATTCACATAATAAACTTATTACTACAGTGGCACTTCTCCTGGCTCCTCAAAAGCTTATTATGTGAGTTTCTCTTTACCAGTATTTTGCACTTCAACCATAAGAAAAATTGCCATTGGAAGACATCAGAATGACAACTTCCTACCTTCTTTTGTTTGATAATCTTTGACTCATCCCACTAGGTAATTCAGAAATGCACTGCTTGAAAAAACTACTTGCAGTTTAAACTAAAAATTGATTTTGCAATTGAACAACATTCCATTTTTCCATATGGAACGCATTAGTGCTTTTGAGTATTTTGTTGTAGACAAAACAAGTTTTGTTCTATTTCAGAAATTACCCTTTCATAACAAATTAGAATAAGATATCCTCTAATTCAGCAAGTTAATCTATTTGAATTATATCTCGTTTCATGCCTGAGCTTGTCTTTTTTGTTGCTTTGTGACATGCTTTTTTTAGAAAATAAATAAAAAGGCACTTTACCAAGTTAAAAACTCTAGATCTACTCAGATGCACTCTAGAGAGTTCCTTAATAGGGCATACACAATGCTAAAGCCCAGCTTTACAAGATTAGAAAATCAGCTACTGCACTAAATTCTTCAGATATAACAAAAACCTGTTGTTCCCTCCAGTCCTCAGAGAAAGAAGTTGGAATTCTGTATTTTCTTAAACATTGCAGTACTCAGAACAAATTGATAAAAACGCAATTTCTGCGTGCAGCAGAATTCTGCTGCAGCAAATTGTGCATATGGCCAAACTCACGTAATGTATGTGCAGTCTGAAAGCTGGATCAGATAACTGGAAATGAACCCATAAAAGAAAATCATACTAAGCATATGCAAATAGTTCTTCTCAAAGACTTAGAACTGTGACAAATTCCATGCATTTCTCATGGAGGGAAAAAAGGAAATAGTAACAAAAAAACCAACAGTTAAAGAAATTTGCACCTCCTACTCTAAAAACTAATTTCTGTATGAAATAAGTTGTAGAACTAATTATAAAGGTAACTTCAGCTGAAAACTCAAGGAGGGGGTGCCAAGACAAAGTGAAGCAGATATAGGGAACAAGAAGTTTCAGCCTGAAAAAACTGCTGCAATTTGTATAAGCAACAGAAAACAGGGGATTTCAAGAGGGAAATGCCAGTCTGCTGTCAGAGTACTGGTACTATCAACTCTCTTTCTACTGTACTCCCGCTCTGCCAGAATGCACCAAAACAGTACAGCTGTTTTACTAGCATATGTTCCATGATGTGTGTATGGGCACATAGCAGAGAGAAGATCCTCAAGGGACATAAATGCACTCCTAAAAAGAGAATTAAGCAGGTTAAGTGATAATCAGCCCGGGAGTAAACCAGGCTTGGAATTCTAGCATCTTAATTCACAGAATCCCCAGACAGGACAAATACATTAAAAAATACAAATAAATTAAGTATGATTTTTAATGAAAAGCTCAGAACAGAAAAAAAAAAGCTTTTAACAGGTTTTCATTCTTCATTAGTATTCAACAGTCATCACATATTCACTAAACACATTTTTAATAGCATTCAGAACAGAAAGTTAACTAAGATCAAGTATGTCAGACTTCAGCTTCAAGATCATGAGACCTGCTATGCTAAAATATTTATTTTCTACCAAGTGCTACAGCTTCAATATCAACATGACATACTTTTCCACCTCTGATACTTGGTATCACTCCTAGCCACTCAACACCTTTTTCCACAAATGACAGACAGCTCAAATGAGCTTAACCTGGAAAACAAACCAGGTCCTAATCTAGTCCAAGACAGCCAATTGCTCTCACTAAGGTCCCACTTATGAAGCAGATCCCAATATTACAGAAACAGTATAAAGGTTTCATTTATAGCAAGTATCTCAGAAACCTTTTATGTTGGTGATCCCCCTAAGAAGTCATAAAAACAAAAGAAAACACTGGGCAGAGTAACATGCAAACCTTATTTTACACTGAAACAAGGTGGTAACTGTTTTTCTGAATTATGCATGTTGTAATTAGTATACTAATAGCTGATATTCCTCCTCCCAAGAGAATGTCCTTAACTGTTCTGCAAGCCAACTCCCTGCTACTACTTACTGAAAGCGAGAAAAGCCATTTGCCCACATGAAGGCCAGATTTATATTTGCTTGCCCAACATCATTGCAAATCACAGACAGCCATGAGTTAATCTACAAATTCATCTGCAAGATTCATTATGATGCCTCTTTTTAAAACATCTACATACTTAAGTTAAATAAATATCATTAAATAAAAGTGGCACACTAAAATAGCTTGTGTACTGATAACCAAACATTTTACTCATTTTGTACAATTTTAAGCCTTTTAATTCACATGTAAACTGCATCCCACTGCTTCAAAACCTCCACTGAATTTCTTGCATTTGCCAAATCAGAAACTTTTACAAAGAAAAATGGTGGTGAGGAAAGAGAAGACAACACGCCCTAAGAATTTAGGAAGGCTTTATCTCTCCAGGGGATGCAAAATTGAAGACCACCAGCAGCAATGATACAAGCAGGGCAGGAGGTAGTAGCATAGGGACAGGAATGGATGAGTCAAAATAAGAAGGTCAGTGGGGCCTCACAGGCACCAGAGGACGGTTGCTGACAGTGCAGCTGAGAGGCAACTCAAGCAGCATTAGGAGGATGGCATCGATAGCTTGTCATTGACCAAGTAAGACCACGTGCACTCTGTCCCTGGGATAGTGTTTTTCCCCTTCTCTTAATCTTGATGTGGTCCCTCATATCACATCTAAGCCAAGCTGATATCATTTCATCTGCTAAGTGTCCTCTAGCCTTCTCTGGAGAGTCATTACCTTACATCACTTCAAGCAATATTTCTTTAGCAGTTCCTACACACCCCATTCAGTTGAAGCCAAAAATGCCCATTGATAAGCTTTCTAGATCTCTACCTCTGTAGAATATTTAGTCTTATTAAATGATGTGTGTTGCAATAACTATAAGGTAGTCTGTATCTATTCACTGGACACTATCTTTTGTTAGTTCATTTACCATTTAAGAAATTTTGCGCTATATATATCAGACAAGGAGACAGAGCTTATAAACCAAGAGGAAAAAAACAAACTTTGAAGTAATTCAAATCTGATTCATGATCTCAGCATTTAGATCCTTTCATCACATCAAATCTCTTCTACTGTAGGAGAAGGATAAAAGATTAAAAATTAAATGGGACTCCTATGACTTTTTATTTGCTTTCATCTGAGACTCTCAGCCAGGAGGCCAGATTTTTGCAGCTGTGCTTCAGATAAAAGAAAGGTAACCATCGCTCTAGCTGGGACATTTCCACATTGATTTTGAACAGGCTCCTCTTTCCAGGAATACTGCAATTTTTTCTCTTTTCTCTTCTTTTCATTATTTTTTGCATCAATTCTACTAACTTTTTAAGACAGCAGCACTGTCTATCCCTTCCTGGATACAGCCAAAATTTTTATGTTTGGTTCATCTGAAACACTGTATTTTAAATAAGCCCTGGTTTCCCAAGCGTTTCCTGCTGTTAAGCAGTATACAGTCAGATGTAGATCATGATTAATGGAGTAGCAACAACTTTTTTTTTTCATTAGTCGGATGGAGTTTGTTGACATTAAGTAAATCAGTACTAGACCCATTTCTACTGTAGCTTTTGCCAGGGGAAAAAAAAAAATGGTATGCTGTTGAGTTTTTTCCTTTAGCCATCACAAGATAGAGGACAACTGAAAAAGAGCACAACTAATTTTTAAAGTCAGTGTGTTCACACATACAGTACTTAATGTAGGCTGCTGACCATTTGTTTGAAGCATCCTCAAGAACGAGGTAATAACACTATTTTTATTTATGCTGAATTTTAAGAAATACAGGGTTCCTTCTGGTTTAGGTTTCTTTTTTTTTCCCAGAGATATTCTAAAAATAAATAGCTGAGAATATTCTGGCCAAAAAATCATTCTGCACACACAGCACATCAAACATCTTGTCTTACCTTAACATACAACTGGAAAATTCAAAACATTAAGTGTGTTTAATATATTGAATCCTTGAAGAGAAAGAAATATTTACGAGCTGCGACAACTTCCTGGCAGCATACGTGCTTCTCAGTGACTCTCCTTCTCCAGACTAATGGTACATTCTGCAAAAGCAGAAACATTTCCCAAGAGCACAGACAGGTTAAAGTTAAATTCATGTATGGCTTTTTAGCATGTCCTCCTAAAACACACTTAAGAGAGCCTGTGACTCTTCAGGGCAAACACAAAAATGCAAAGTTAAAATTAAAGACTTCTAACCTTTGGTTATTTATTTATTATTTTTTTAATTGAAAGCCTTAAGATGCTGTGGGAAGCATGTTTCTCAGAACATTCCAGGGCTTGTTTCTTCCAACCTTCTGACTATGCAGACAGGCTATGTGCTGATTACAGCTGTACTGCATTGAGCCATAAAATAAAGTATGACAAAACAACTTTGATGTTTTTACATCTTATCTAAAGAACAAGGACACAACCAGTCCTACAACAAACAAATCAAAATAAAACAGAATTACTGAATTATTTTAAAGAATGAATACCAGAATTATTTAATACTTTAAACTGCTGAACTGTAATTCTTCATCGATTTTCTATTGTTTAAGTGCTAATTGATGTTAGTAAAGAATTTTCAGTTAGAAACTATTGCACACTGGAAAAGAAAAATTACAGACTCTTGAGATCCCTACTATCCTATCAGAAATACAATCGCTAACTAAAATTAAGAAAGTAGCAAATGTAACCACCATGCCTTTACACTGTACTAACATTCCACATGTTTAATTTAAACCTCTTCAATCATTCCATTCTCGATTAAGGTTGTCAAAAAATGAATTAATCTAGCTATGCACTCTTCATTTAAGCAGGCAGACTTCAGTCAGACTCCCATATTGTAAAATTTTGGCTCAATACGTACCGTAAACTTTCTTCAAATATCAGAAACTGAAATAACAAGTCATTTTTCATTTTAAAGCAATTCTGCTTCGAAGCAATAGACTTTATGCCACAACATTTTAAAATAGAGCTACCTCAAATTGGCAGTCTAAGCTCAGACTGCAAATGTTACTTAGACCTGGCCCAAGTCCCAGACATGGGATGGTCCCCTCCATCTCTCACAGTTTCTCAGAAAACACTTGCGTGTATTTAGAGCTCCAAGACAGGATGTCAATGTTTAGCACCTCAACAGCCTGGTAAAACAAGTAACAGGGCATTACTTCCCATTATTCTGTTCTCATTAAAAAACAATGAATATTTTTACTGAAAACTGGACTACTCAATCTTCAGCTAATGTATATAGTCTCGCTCACAATGAAAGTTTTGTAGTTGGTGAAGTGGTTGTAAATGCAAGACCTCAACTTTCAGGTTTTTTTTTCCTACAGTTGATTTCATAAGATTCAGAAGTTATCCTGACTGGTGGCACTTCTACGCTTTCATCTAGAGCTGCAATAGCAAAACACTCGTATCAATTTTAGTCTCAACCGATTTTACCAGTACTGCAGATGGGGAAAATACAGGGATTTAAATCATTACACCACAATCAGATGCCAAATACTTTCAGGTCTTCTCAGGGTCAGCCAAGTCTTGGGAGAAGTTCTTGCTTCTTGAATGATACACTCCCTTCCCCACCCTCCCCCACCCTGCACAATCCTGAAGCAGGACTCTTAAAAGTTTGGTTTTTAAAAAAGGCACATCATTCCAGCATTAAATCTTGTTCAGGAAAGACAGAGAATGACTAATTTCTTTACCATATTTTCAAAATGTAAAATAGATTTCAGAGAATGACATTTATCTATATATTAAATATTTTTTAAAACAAGATCTGTACTCAAAATCCAAACAAATACTTTAAAGGCATGGACATCTCTGAGCATCAGGCTGGTGAGAATATGAACCTATATGCTGGATAACTGGAGGCAGTTACATGTTACACAAATTTGTAACTATTCTGAAATTAAACAAAATATCACCCACATAGTACAGCTCTCTTTCAATTACAAGAAGTGTACAGTAACTAGCTCTCAAAAACTACAAAGAGCAAAAGCATTTACATATACTGACATATTCATTGTGTTTGATCTCCTTCGTTACTGTTGTTATTTTTTAAAAAAATGTTTTCTAAGTCTCTGTGGTGCCATAAGCTTTTTTATGGCACTGTTAAATAAATGTATTCCTTACCACTCTTGTTAACCCTTCCCCTCTTTTTAAAGGAGAAGTTATCAAATGCTTATTGCTACAAAGAGAAATGTTCCTGGAGGCAGTGTAGGTAAACAACCCACAGAGCAGCACTATACACAGCTCTCAGCTTCCAAAACCTAGCCATGAGCAAAAAAAAAAAAAAAAAAAAGTATGTTTTTCTAGTTCTGCCCAGAGTTTATCTTTAAAAAGACAGCTTAGAAACACCAATACTTTCAATGTATACAGGTAAGAATAAAAGAGACAAAAAATATATTTCTTATAGTAACTGGATATATATCATACATCAAAAGCTGTCTCCTTATTAACATAAAAAAAGATTGACAAAATTGCTAGATCACCTACATCTAAGTGAAACGCAGAAAAAAATTCAGAGTCAAACAAATTATTGGTTAGGAATCTGAACTTAAAACAGTTATCATGCAAATTCTGCTGCAGACAAACCATTTGCCTCCAAAACTGGAGATTCCTGGAAGGAAGGATCTGTTAGCACCCACTGCTTCTGTAGTATTGACCAGAACTTTCTTAAGCAGCTGCAAAGAAAGGTCTATGAGACTCAATAAACTGAATACCTGACAAAACTTTGAAAGCAGAACAAGGCAAAACAGATATACTACTGATACTTGGTAGAAAACAGTTTATTTAAGACTGTAACTATTCTTTGAGAATAGGAAGGTTGCTTATGATACTGTAAAACTAGTTTAAAAGTGACAGCAAACAAGTTACTGGGAGGGAGGAATAAAAACACATAACCATGATCCACTACGGGCTGCAGTTACAAATATTTGATGGTAAGCAAGGTTTTTTGGATTTCGAAGCGACAGAGAGAAACCTACACACTCACTGGACAATTCTTACATTAACGGGATGCACAGGAAGAATATTTTTTTTTCCATTAAAGATTCACTACAGTGTGAATAATCACTGAACAACACTTTCACAAGGCATAAGGATTCACAGCAGCAAAGTATACTGTCACAGTCTTGGCTCTTGGCTGGTTTGTTAAATTTTCATCCAGTTGGCTTCTTGGTGCAGCTTTGCTACATGGTTACAGCCATGGTTACACCACACTGTAGGGGTAGGACAAGGTAACAGCCAGAGCCCCAGTTTACAGTATCTTAACAGCCAAGAAACTCTACCTGAAGATCAAGGAAGGTACTAGGAAATGAAGTATATACAGGCTGCCCAGAGAGGTTGTGGAGTCTCCTTCTCTGGAGACACTCAAAGCCCGCCTGGATGCGTTTCTGTGTGATCTGATCTAGATGTTCCTGCTCTGGCAGGGGGATTGGACTAGATGATCTTTCGAGGTCCCTTCCAATCTCTAACATTCTGTGATTCTGTGAAGAAAGGCAAACACCCTGTTGTCCAAATTCACCTTCCAGAAGGATGAATCCTTGTATTATGGACAACGCTATTAAGCAAGTATAATACGTAACTGATTGCATGCAGTAGTGGATTGAACTAGGGTGGCCAATACAGCTGCCATCCTAAGTTTTTCCATCATGGCCCTTCCCCAGGACTTGCTGACAAGCTGCAGAACGCAAGTAGCATCTGAGGTACCACAAATTTACTCCTGGTAGGTTATACAGAAATTCACACAGGATTTGCCACAGACCCCGTCCAACAATGCCTACAGTGGGTACAACCACCTCTGGGAGAGGAGCAAGAAAACAGCTGAGGGTGGTAAGGACATGAACCACCCCACTTTCACTCCACAGGGTGCCAATCGCCATGCAGCACCCAAGTGTGCTATTTTCCTTTATCTGCTCAATTGCTTTTTCATTGGGAAAGAACAACAAAAAAAATCCCATAAACTCACGGATACTAAAAGATCTTAACTACTGTTACCTTCATGCTTCTCGTGTCATGCCAAGTGTTAACCCACAGCCTAAAATTTCAGTTGAAAACACAAAATATTGATCAATGCCTGTTAATTTATGATTCAGGTACTGCAATAAGAGTGCTATAAGAAAGTAATGCTAAAGGAAAAGAATCTGTCAGCAAGCCATGAAGAATATACAGAGAAAAGAAGCAGCATGATTTGAAGTGCCTTTTTTTTTTTTTTAAATAAAGATAAATTTGCTAAACTTTGCTCTAGTTAAGCAGGTAAAACTGAGGAGCTGTAAATTTACTTTTAAAAGAGGACTTTAAAGTTTCTGTATTTCAGGTTATTTACGAATGAAGTAATTCTATGGAGATTTTCCGTATACTACGGCTCTATGAACTTTGAAAGTATTCTCTGCGTCCTCTGTACTAATTTTTCTGGGCTTCCTGTGAAGCCTATAGTCCGATTAATTAACAAAAGATTTAAATGAAACAGTTTAGGCTTTTTACTTTCTGGGTGGAAAGTGCAACAGTTCTGTTTTCCTCCTTTTATCACTGTTTTCCAGTTTAACAGCTTTCTTATCACAATTCTGAAAAATTTCAGAGGAAAAAATATTTCAGATCTCAATTATTTATAGTGATCCAACAAATTTCTAAGGAAGAAAAGCTGGGGCTTAGTCTAATAAGGAGAAAGACAGGATTCCCTCTGGGAACTTAGTGACTTCCAACGTTTCTTATCTGATCTTTTGCTCTGTATTGATGTTTCCTAGCTTCTTCTCATCAAGAGCAGAGCATATGTGCTGTTCTCTACAAGGATTCTCCAGTTTCTTTCTGTATAGACCACTAATTTTATAATTGGTCTTACACTTTAATATAAAGTAAAATTTTAGTGTGCTCCCTACCCCCATATACGTTCATAGGGGCTGACATATCCTCTAAAACAGCATCTCTGAAATACAACTACTTTGCTCTTGTTCAAAGCAACAAACTGTTCTCAAGGATTTAACGCAAACATAAATCCACATACGAAAACATTCTCACAAAAGCATCCCTCTGTTCTAAGTTCTGTTCTAAAATACCTACTTTTAAGGGAAGGAAAACATGTAATTAGGTATAGTCTTCTGTGAGAGGTTTCTCTAAAATTTCTTGGTATCAAAAATGCTACAGACTGGAAAAGAGAGACAACCAAGATGGAAGAGTGCACAACCAAAGCAAGTTTCTCTTACAAGACAAATCCATTTTAATACTTCAAAAAGAACACAGCTGAAGATTACTGTCAATAAATGAATGACTTTTCATCTGTGAATCCAGTATTCCAAAACAGGTCTGTCTGGTACTGCTTCATGAAGTATCAGATCAGTCCAAATTCAAATAAGCAGGGCTGCACTGCCACTCATGAATCACATGCCTAGGAGCACCCAAGTTATACCAGTACCTCTCATACCCTGGTGTCTGCATCTGTCTCAAGGACTTCTGTCTTTAAGAAGTGATATTGCCTGGCTCAGAATAAATAAATTGATAAACAAGAATGGTCACCTGCCTTTCTTATCACAGCAACTGAGTCAGGACAGCTTTTGTCTTCCTGATACCAAGGATATCTGTAAGTGCAACTTCCCAAACTCCCAGTCACCACTCTTCATACTCCATTGCTGCACTTTAAA
>NW_010127004.1:6558-33744 GCF_000699245.1 Pterocles gutturalis | reverse complement strand
TGTAGGGAACTGTAATTCCACACTACAGGCTGCCCAGATCTCAGCCTCCTTCAAGTACTACATGGGAGACTGAAGAGAAACACGCTTTGCCATGAAATAATTCTCAGAGGCTATTAGTGAAAAGGCACACTCTCTAATGGTAAACTACTTACCCAGCTTTTCTCTAGGAAAGCCAAAACAGTCTGGAGACTGCCTTGGAAGCAAAAGCAACACACTGATAAATTATTCTAAGGAACAAGAAACCAGCCTGTGCCAAGCATAAGTTTTTCCCAACCAATTTGGGATTCTGGGACAAGAGCTAGGAGTGCATATGAGAAAAGTTCACATCCACATTTAAATCCTGAAACCGAAGCCTAACTGAGCATAACAAACAATACATGGCAAACAAAAGGAAAAACTCTTCAAAACTACTTCTCGGACTTTCTACAGTGTATCATTAAATTTAAAAACATATCGCCAAAATGTGAAACAGAGTAATCACAAAAGCAAGCTATTCTTGAGGTTTACTGACTCTTCTGCTCATCTTATTTTAATGAATCTTAAGCATGTCATGACATGTTCCTGGGAACATTTCCATGCTACTTTAACATGCTATTTGGCAAAATCCCAAAGTTAACTTTGTATCGTCTTATCACATCACTCCCCCCCCCCCCAAAACTTTGATTTCCTTCACCCCCCCCCCCCCCCCCCCCCAATAATTTGTAGGCTCTAATTAACCCATAGTCTGCAATCCGTTGAAATTCCTTCCTAACTCACAGGCATTTAACAAATTTTACTTTTAAAATGGCATAATACCCCATTTAGAAATGTCACCTCATTCTTACTCTAGTTTTAGGACACAAATACAAGGACTGGCTACATTACATAGCACCACAGTTTGAGACTTGCTACCAAAACAAAGCCACTGAATTTTTACTTTAGTGATGTAAAGATAAAACAAAACAGTCCTGAAATTGAACCTTCCATCTTCAAAGATAATTCTATTGAATTAAATGCAATGCTATCCTGAAATATCCTATACCATTATAAACAACATACATTTCTGTATGAACAAAACCAAATTGCTTTCAGGGATTTTTCTAGCCTTTGACATTTGAGCTGAAGAACACTAGGGATTCCAAAGAAGATTTATTTGCAGAGCAGACTATGTTAATACAAAAATTTTAATCAAGGATTTTTTTTTGCTTCCTTTTTTAAGGGGATAAATAAAATGTGATTGTTATTCACATGCCAAAATACAGAACTTGCCCACCTACTACTGTATAGTACTACTGCTGCAAAGTTACAATCATGGAACTCTGACTAGGTTTTGTTATGATTACAGAATACTATAAAGGAAGAGAACATACTGAAGTGTAACAATTACTGCACTACATTTCAACGCTTTGAATATGGTAGAACATAAACAGCCATCAAAATAAAGATGCCCATGCCTAATCCCTTTATAACTTACATTAGGTAACATGTTCAAATTGGGAAAACTATCAGAACACTTTGTTCACAAGTCTTAAAGAAAAATACTTTCAAAATTTTTAAAAGCACATATAAAAATAAATATACTTGTTTCAATTTCTCTCTACCACATAAACGCACATCATTCCAAGGCACTTTTTAATAAAATCTTATTAAAGTAGCACATTAAAATACTTGAAAGCCACTTCCTTCAACACCTCATTGTTGAATCTACTGCCTGAATATTTTAAAGAGCAAAATCTTACATTTTGATCCCACTCCCTTAGAATAAGGTTCTCCTCGAAGAACCTTAAGTGCACTAAAAATAGCTACCTACCTACACACTGTACTTTTGCCCATTAATTTTTTGTCTCTGCTGAGGTAAGCAAATTTTGACTGATGACCACTTCCTGTAAATGAAGTAGATTAATAAAACATTATTAGTAAAAAGATATTGCTATCTTCCAAGCTTCTTACAATTCTTACTGTTCCATAAATGGGAAAAAGAATCCATTTCAAAACTTTTTTGCACTGAAAATAATCAAAAACAAACATAAAAAGCTTCTGAGCAGTTTCAAAGCAAAAAGCAAATCCAATAAAAAGTAATAATCACACACAAATGAAAGCAGAAGTCATGAACTGTCAAAGTTTCATTTTAAAAACAAAATCAGTACTATTTTGGAGACTTAGGAAAAAGATGATCTTTCTCCCCCCAGAAAAAGAAAGGAGTTCACAACATGAACTAAAAGGCTACGGAGATCTAATGTATCTACAGATCCCTTATCCAAACAGAGAGACAGATGCCTTGATCCTGTAAAGACAAGTTATTCTAAAAATAATACAGAATTAGTCTCATAAGAAAACCACAAAAGAAATCACAAATGCCCCCAAAATTATTTTTAACTGTGTGTAGTTTATTCTCTGCTAAACCAAATAAAATTTGAATACTGGCCAACTCTCTCTATTGTACACCTTAAAGGGAACTTTGCCATCTTACAAGAAAGACAGAAATGCTTCCAAACCACCGTTGGGACAGCAGGAGAACAAGTCCAGATTCATGCCCCATGAGTTTTCAGGAGTTGACTGGAAAAACAAAATCAGAAGCTGCAAGCAGAGAATCCGTGTTTCCAAATCCAAATGAGGAGGGAAACAAAAACCGTTCCAGATAGAAATCTCTGTTCACTGAAGAAATAATGGGAAAGGGAAAAAAAAACACCAAAAAACAATTGGGAAAGCAGAGACTCTGACCTTTCAGGATCTCCACAATCAGTATATTCTGGCTGTAAGTTGTACAGGAAATGAACAACTACATCAGTGAAAAACCATATCATCTGAGTCTTGAACACAGAGCACTATTCTAGGACCCCAAGCCAGTGAAGGAACTTGCTGTTGCACACCATGATAAAGTTATAATCTTTTTTCACCAAAAAGCAAAAAGCCAAAAGGGCGCATTCACACTTAAAGAGTGATTCCCAGAAGAGGCACAGCACAACCAGCTGCGGATACTGCAGCTACAGAATATAACTCCATCAAGCATTTTGCACCATCCCGTCTCACAATACTTTCCTAAGAAGTATGGCAAAATTTCAAAGTAGATTTGCTAAATAATTCACACATACTTATTCTGCAAAACTTTTTCTTCAGCTTTAAACAATTCAATAAAAACACTTCACTGAAAATATCACTGAAGCACTGATACACTAGGGGACCTATTAAAAGTGGTGACCACTGAACACAAACTTAAGCATCTGAAGAAAGCAACCAAGTTCCCCAGGCCCACAGCAGTTACCCCTCTGCTCCCTGAGTGATTCAAGTGTGGCCCCAGTGCCAGGACTGCACCACACAACCAAAACCATAGTTTGCCAACGGCAGGGCAATGTGAGGAAACAAAGCAGGAGAGGTTGCCATCTCTGACAACCAGCCTCATCTCATCCTGCAAAGAAACCGTAGGACACCAGGCAAGCTGCTGTCCTCCTTCCACTTCCAAAGGCTGCAAAGTCAATATTCACCACCAATAAGGTCAGTAGAAAGTTTCAGATTTGCCTAGTTCTGTGAAGAGACCAGGCCTCACAAGTCAAGTGCCCATGGCAGCCAAGCCAGAGACACTCTCCCTTCGCCAGCACTAGCAAAGAGCAGTAGCATCGCCCTATGCAGGCAGGGCTTGGCACCACTGGTGTAAGGTCATGCCTGACAGCTGGTTCGTCACCTGACAAAATGGAAACTGTACTAAATACTGTGGAAAACCCATAGGTTTATTTTTTTGAAGAAGGGATTTTTATAAGAACTACACTTGGTTTAAAGCATACAGATTATATCACTGAAGCCTTACAGGCAGACTGATCCTTTCGGCCCGACAAGGGACTGGACCCTTAGAGAGCTCCAACACTGTAAGACATAAAACTTTAGAGTTTCCAAGACTCCCTTCCAGGTAGGTTCTAAACTGAGAATGCATCACCCTACACTCAGTCATGCTGCTTTCTTTACTTGTCTTAAAATGTTATGATTTCAGTTCTAGCATCCATACACTTGACAATATTAAGTATTTCTTCTAATGATGTAATAATTCAGACTGTATTGTTTCTTTTATTTCATTAAACTCAGACTTGCTACACGTAAAATGGCTCTTTCATACAGTCCTATAAACATACTGGTGAGAGCATACACCATACTTGACATGCCAATATAATAAAATCATAAGAGAAAATAGAGAGAAAGGGTTATATTCTTTTCCTGATTAGTCACAGCATAAGCAACTGGTTTTAAGGTATAATCACTGAGCAAAATCATAAATTCAGCACAAAACTAGACTTCCACTTTCCCTTGCAGGAAGGGAAAGGACTTGCAAAGCCTCTCTAGGCAGATGCCACAGAAGTAGCTGGGTTTCAGCTCCTCTCTCTCATCTCCTTACAGCATCAATTACACCAAAGCACCTTTGTGTTCAGTTCCAGCAGAAGAAAATATCATGACATCATAACGCAATCTTTATCAGGCCAATTCAAACAGCACTGATGAAATTCCACCACACTCCAGTCTTGTCATCCCTGGGACAGGGATTAAGAAAGCAAGAGTAGTACCTTAGTCAAGTACCAAAATATAACTTGAGAGAGCTATAGTCAAAACAAAATTAAAATACATTTTGAATGAGAAACTACCAATCTTCATAATTTTGTTATGTATATATAGAATGTTATACTGAGAAGATAACATCCTAATACAAATATTAGCCTACTTCATATATACACACAAATTATATACCGATTACAATCACTGTAATTCCATCTCATTACAGGACTTTTGTTCTCTGTGTTTTACGAGAAATTAGAATTTTTCAGCCCAAAGGCAGTGCATCAAGCTGTATTCTTCTTTTCCAAATTAGACGTTAATTTCTTGATTGAGAAGTTTGTAGGAAATGGGAAATTCTCCTTAGCAGAGAGATGTCTCATACTTGAGAGAGGCTAGCAGCTGCTACCACCTCCTGGATGGTAGTCTCTGGGTGCTGCTGAGCTTTCACTTCTGCAGAAGGCAGAAGCCATTGTCTGCTTGGTAAGACCATCACTGGCTCTCAGATTCATCTTACACAGCCCCTGTGAGGAACCTATGCCAATGTCTGACCATATTTACCAAAAGTCCCTCCATCCTTCAAAAAACCCCTTTGTACAAACATCATGAACATCCTATCCCTTCCCAGAGAGGAAAGAACCTCCTCTTGCACTCCTGAGGCACAGCACTGTACTCGTTTCCAGAGGAGAAACTCCAGTTCTTCTGCCCTGCTCTGCTGGGCCATCTTTGCAATACTCATGTTCTCTTTTAGTCCTTTTAATGGTAAATATAATTCTGTAAGTACAGTACTCCATGTGAGGTTCTAACATCTTCAAACACAGTATTTCACTATGATTTGGATACAAGCACTCCTGGAACAGGGTCTGCTTCCCTCTCTCCCTCAACAACATACTGCCGATCTGAATGGCTTATTACGGATTACAAGCACTACATCCTTCCCTGCTAATTATTCAGTACTCCTCGTTATATATTTATCCTGTTTGCCATCTCTGTATTTGCCTTTTTATGCAAAATGGGTGCATTTACTTCCTCTTTTATTGTCCAATAATTCAGGAAAATATCTACAAGTACTAGACTCAAGAAAATGCATCTGAAGTCTACAGTTTCCCTGCAGTTTCACAGTGAAGTACTTATACTACAGTTTTCCAGACAACTTGTAGCAGCTTCAGTGCAAGATATGCAACCTTAGCCTAGTTATGTAGAGCATAACAGCATGTGCCAAAGTCTCTTCTTAAAATACAGAGTATCTTCTGCTCCACCACAGGACAATACTGGATTGCTTTAGCACAGTTTGGTTTTGTACTAAATCTCTTTCAGATTAAGCTTGAAGAGCAATACCCAAGGCAAATTCAATATATATCATAGGTTTAGGTTTTCCAAAACTTCAGCCAAGTGATCCTCCATTCTAATAAACTGAGAAAAAAAGTGTTAAGAAAAAACAAAAACAAAAGAAAAGACAAAACACTGTAACAATTATCTTATTTTAAAAGAAAGTTAGACACGGAGGAGTAAAGGTCACAGAAAAATAAGTAACAATCTGGTTTTTTTCTAAAGATAAAAAGGGTATTAACAATAAATTTGATAGTACCACAGAAAATTCAAACATTTTTTCAAACCTCAGTTTCCCTTCACCCCCCGCCTTGATTTTCAAAAATACTATGCACTAGTGATTCATATTGACCCAGACCTACTTTGAATTCCAGACTATACAGACTGGACAACTGTCTCCATACAAACCAATCCTAGCAAAAAAATACAGGTTAAGGGCCAGGAAAATTGGAAAATACTTCTTCAACTATGCAAAACTTTAACATGGATTAATGCAAAGCTAAAGCAAAGACACCTCTGATATTAAGACCTTAGGTTACATACAGTAAGGACAAGGTTTTATTATTTAATTTACAAATCCCAGTAAAAATGTCAAAACAGTGTTTATACTAAAACAATTAAAACATGCATGTAATTTTGCATACCATTTCCTATCCACCAAGTTCAGATAATATAGTCTGCTTCTATTTGTGAGACATTAAATATTTTCATTTTGAGTACTGGAGAAGGGTGCCTCTATTTTTCCCCATAGAATTACTTTGAAAGATATTTTCTTTGTAGTGTCATACTCATCAGTCTTGACTGATGAATAGTTTCATTATTTTCAACTTTGGTTTGCTGTTGTTATAGTTGAAAATTAAATTTACTTCAGCACCTTCTTTCAAATTCAGATGTTCCTATACTGCTTTGACTTTACATACTTGCAAAATCTTCAGCTGATTAGTGATCCTAATCCCAAACACTTCAGGTAATTTTCAGGAACAAACTGCTGAGAGAATTTTTTTTTTTTCCAGAGAAATAGCTCCCTCCTCTTGTCTGTGCTACTGCATAAATAAAACAAAAAAGGTTTCTCTACGTAATGAGGTCCTTCTGCATGCTCCACCAAACCAAGCAAATCTGCAGCACAGGGTCTTTGTCAGTAATGGAAGAGATCAGAAACAGACAGCTGCATGAAGAATCCTGCTTTCAAAAGCAACACTTAGGATTGCTTTACAGTCAGTCAAGAGAAATATCAGGAGGAATTGCTGCCTAGAGTGACCTCTATTCACTGACTATAAAGGGAGCCTGAAGAGGTATGTGAACCAGATTTCAAACCTTTTAGTAATTAAATATAAGCAAGGCAGGCCTACTCACTACACTTAGCTGCACGTACTTTACATTTCCTCTGATCTTACTGATTGGAAGAAAACCAATAATCCTAAATTTATCACACCAGAATTCTAATGGCTCATGCTAAATAAAATATCATTGTTTATTTGTCACACAGAAATGACACCATAATCTAAAATTAATGATTAAGCACACACAATAAACTAAAACAAACTTTACCACTTACTGTATTTACCTGCAGCTTATTTACTTACGCTCTCAAATACTCTATGTCAACAACATCTTACACTCATCTAAGATGGCTCTAAATTGCCTTTAGGATCTCAGGATGAAGCCTGAAGTAGAACAGACACCAGTGATCTGCACTTATAACAGTCAAAAATTATTTACAAACTGCTCAAACATGCAGAACTTTGGAAGGAGCACAGAATGACTACACAAAAGGTAGTTAACTGAAAACAAACATTAAACACAAAGGACCCATAACCTTGAATTATCTTTTACCATAGACACTACCGCTATTAACTTAAGTGGGAGACAGCTATCAAAGCAGAACCACCTCTACTTTGCAGACAAGTTCACCTACGTGACCCAAGTGACACTTGGTAAGTACAGATGCACAGAAATGTCCAAATAAGGCTTCTAAAACTTCCTACTATGCAGGTAAAACGAAGCAGGGAAAAAAAAAAATACTTGAAGCTTGTTCTAGTATCAGCTCATCCTTTAACCACTTCAGGAATTAAAACCAAAAGACTACCTTTCTTTCCATATAAAAGTCCAAAATATAGTAACAGTTTCCATTCAGAAAAAGTCACCATTTTACTATTATTAAGAAAAATACTGCAGGAAAGTTTTAATTAATAGTTTTAACATATTAATGCAGAGACCATCCTTAAGTATTCACATTTCTGCATGCTTTTCCATCCAGTTTACTTGACAAAAAAAATAAACTTCTCTACTTGGCATCTTACAACCACATTCTTGTTCACTTGAATCACACAGATGACCGAACAATCCCAGCAGAACAAAGATTTTAATTTCATCAAAGTTAGGGGGCAGAGGTATAACAACCCATATATCACGATATAGGCACATACACACACGGACAAGTGTGTATGTACTTGTATATCTCAATAAAAAGGTCTCCCTGCAGACAACAGATTTCAAAATCTTTACAAACTGGTAGCACATTTGGTTTTGTTGTTGTTTTTTGTGGGGGCTTTTTGTTTTGTTTTTCTTTTAATTTGATAATATAAGACTCCTATAATGTAAACTTCTTTTTATCCCCCTCGCCCTGAAAAGTTCACAAAAGAGTAATGGAAGGCTATTCAAAGTCATAAAGCCTAAGCAGATACTCCATTTCTGGCTAACAATATTCACATTCAATAACATTTTTCAACTTGCTCCTTTCAAATTTCTTCATTAGCCTGCATGATTTGACAACTCCTTCTCATCTTTCACTTTTAATTCCTCCTTATATTGCACCTCTGACAACAAAACTCTATAACCTACATATTTTACCTGTGCACAAATTGTTGTCTTCCTCAGTATCAGGGATGGGTATATCCACTGAAGATTTCATCTGTCTTCAGTGAATTTCCTATGGGAAGACTACTTACTTTTAATAAAGATGACTAAAAATGATGAAGCATTCATTTAGTTAGATTTCTGATTGTCAAAGATCTTCTAAACAGGTAAAAAAGGGCAAGTAAATGTCACCACAAAAATGCATAAAATTGCAGCATTCCAAAGACCCTGACTTGATCCACGTTGCACAGATGTAACACAGGCTCCCTATGAATAAACTTGCATATAAAAGTAAATTCAAACAAATATATAGTCAAAAAGGTATTAAAGTAACTACTTTGGGCGAGTATAGCTAAGTGTTCACAATGTCAATGAAATTACACAATTTCCTGTTTATACTACATGCTTTTGTGGTCTTACATATTTGCTCTGTTACCTGGAAATTAGAGCTACCCAAACCATTCAAGTTGTTTTTCAGTGGTTCTCCTATCAATAAAGGACATTTCAAAAAATCCATTGTAGGCTATCATTATTTTAATCACAAATTTTAATTCAAGAAATATTAAATTAATATTATCCTAAAAATTGTTGGGAAAAGGAAACTGAAAAGTACCTTCAGGTTCCCAAGAAGATGCAGAAGGTCCGAACAGGAGCATGGATAGTACTTAAAAGAGCAACCACCTTTCTCACTGATTCAAGGCACATTTTGACCCTGCTGTGCTCTGAGGTCTGCAAATACCAACACCCACCACTGCAGCACCAAAATGAATAGAACTGATATTACAAGAATTTTACCCTGACCAAATGAAAGATCATGTTTTCAGGCCAAACAGCAGAGGTTTATCAAAAGGTAGATCCTCTACAACAGATACAAGCACTTCAGCAAAACACAGGCATATCTTGGGCCTTTTTAGAACACACATCCTTAAATTCTGACTATTAAAACTTATCTGATTGTGTCAAGACAGCAAGACATGAAAGCACTACCAAAAATATCCTCCTAGGAGCCTGGAACTTCCAACCTTTCTTTCCAACAGCCAAGGAAGCAGCCAAGGAGGCAGAAGCCTGCAGTAAAGCACACTTGTGCTTTGGCCACAACAGCAGGTAAGAACGGCCTAGCTACTGCCAGCTACTGCAGAACATCCGTGAGGTCGTGGGATGCTTCCCTTCCCTCTTCAGTTTCTAATACACAGGACACTGAAGCACCTGCAGTTAAATTCTAGAAGCACAGCTATTGTCACACTAGCACCTAGGAGCAGTGCTCTCTCTGAAGGACAGAAGATCTGTATTGTAAAGAGAAGTTATTTTACTCACAGATATTGTGGGGAACACAGAGATCTACTAATGCACCACACAAATCCACAGCTTGGAGCCCATGTCCAGACACATTAAGTTAATAGGCATCCATCTCATCTGCTGTTTAAGAAAGAGGTAAACAGAAGCTTTTGCACCTAGCCACCTTTTGGCCCTACACCACTCACAGCTTGAAGAGACCATCAAGCCACTACCACAGACACCAATGACAAGTAGGGCAAGTAGATTTAAAGGCCAGAAACTCCGAGTAAAAAGCTGTGCAGCTCAGGGAAAAACAAAAATAGCAAAGTGTTGTCAGCAAACAGGGGACGGCACCAAGAACACTGGAGTATTCCAGTATACTGAACACCATTGCAAAGAAAAGGTCTCTGGTTCAAGCAGCTGTGGACATACAAGAATCTCTGCAAACACACACAGCTCATGCCTCAAAGATAAAACAATCCTCACATCTGTCAGAAACCTGCAAAAGTAACTTTTTTTTTTTGTTAGTATAGTTAAGGGAGCATCACATTCAAAAGGAAGTTTGAGCAAAGATGTTAACAAGTCAACAAACTGCTGGACGCAGTATCTGAGCCCTGGCTTTACAGCACAAGCAGCATTCAGCACAGTGTCTGCAGAAATGGAACCGAGACAGTCTTGACAGCACCAACTCAGCTTCTGCCCACTGGGAGTTCAGTGCAAATCAACACCACTCAGATGAGGACACCTGCACTATTCCTGCTTTCTTGTTTGAAGTTGGTCTGTATACATCATTGCAGCTAAATCAAATTTTACACTGAAACTGGATTTCATTCTGTTTCATCTAATGGATTATATGTCTCTAAGTTTCATTCTCCTTAATTCTTCAAGCATCATGTGTTTAAGTGGAGCTACAAACATGCATCTGTGCTAGTCTAGCACAGTTAAGCACCCATGCAGAGCTATTTTAATTTACTGAAACAACAGCGCAGACACGTGTGTGTCTTTCTTCTCCAATCTTTCCATTTAACCCAACACCACAGTACAATATCCCATGAATATTTCAAGCATTCTTATCCACTGCTATTTAAGTGAATATTTGATAACCCCAAAACACTCTTATTTTTAGGTTGCCAATACAACAATTTTACAGTAATGCAGAAACAATAACAGGGCAAAATAAAATTGCAATTCATGATAAACAGCTACATATATCCTAAGAGAGACTTACTATTATAAGGAGAAATGTCTCCACCCTTACAGAGGCAAGAGTACACGACTTCATTAAATACCTCTTGCGGACTTTGTAAAACCATGAAAAAGTGGTTTATACACTTGTCAGTTCTGCTTGCAAACAAACGCCTAATCAGAGGGAAAGTTACCCAAAATATTGTTAGCATTTTTGCTTATTTGGTTTGAGAGCACTTTGCACATCACTGGTTTCACTCTTACTAGCATTTCCTGCTTTGTCCATCGATGCCGTGCTCACTCCCACGCGCCCAGACCAAGTGCAGCATCCAACACCAACAAACAGCAGAAACAACCCTGCCCTGAAGAGCCAGCAGGCAGCAGAAGGTGCATGAGGAGGGGGAGATGAACAGACCAGCAAGGTACCTTTGCTGATATGCAAAAGAGTTTCTGCAGCAAACTGCAGATCAGCAGCGGAGATGCAGGGTGAAAAAAAGGTATTTGAATAAATAAAAAGGCCTCATGGTAAAGTATTCAAAATGTGTCACCATAAAATGTCAACTTAAAACAATCAGCCGTGCCCCTTCAGACAGCCTTTTATTTTCTTTTTTACACAACCTACTCCTCAAGTGGCAATACTATACACACAATTAGCCTCACTGAAGTCAAATCAGAAACTCATGTCTTAAATCAAGTTAAGTTTAATGTGGGATCAGGCTCAGTCTCTTCCCCGAATACAGGTGCTTTTACACACAGGGAATCCTATCGATACCAACAGGGCCCAGTCTATTCTTAATTAAGATCTGAAAACTAACTCGCCCCCACTCCCCACTTCTTCTTCTTTTTTTTTTTTTTTTTTTTTTTAAAGGATGGAAAGAGGGCTGCAGAAGAGCCTTTTCCCTTTCCCTCAATTTTTCCTTCCACTTGTTTTAAACAGACAGCAAAGAAGAAAAAAATCAAGGAGAAAAATACAAGAAAAGCACTGTGATCTCACTGCTAATAACGTATCCTTCATACATGGATTTCAAGAAAAGCTAATTTTCGCATTAAAGATCATAGCATATTCTTTCATAACTGAATATAGCATATTCTTTCATAACTGAATGTTGACCTCCATAACTGTCTTTCGCCAGATACACTAAAAATTTGGACTTTACTGCTTATGTTTCAACACTGGGAAATAGATAACAACTTGAAATATTTCAGTCTTTGCAGAATACCAATAATTCCAATAATTATCAAGCCAAATTACAAAAATCTAATTGTATTTTAAAACTATGGCTACACTTACTCCTTCTAAGGCTCATCCAGATTTTACGTTCCCTTTTACAGGAAGGAGAAAGGTAGCACTGTCAATTAACCAATCCGCACATCTCTTCCAGCTGATCAGCGTCCAGGTTATTTTGCCTTTGACTAGAAAACTCTTTCTTTATTCCGGAATGGTAAAACCAAAGTACCTAGAAAGAAGATGAAGCTTATTTGTCCTCTCTCTCATAAATATGCTTGGTTCTCAAGTCAGAAAACTATTTGGTCTTTTGCTCTTTACATTGAAAGACCTAAATAGCAAACTTTTATTTTGATATATTGCAGACGACAATGCAAGAACTCCTTAGGTTAAATTATTGCTTGAATATTGTCTATGCCACTCCACACTCTTAATTTTTTGATGGACGAGAACAGTAATTCCAGTCATCGGTTCTTAAGGCACTAGTAACACTTAGATGACAGCTAAAGAAAAAAAAAAGCTCACTTTCTGAAGTAAGCGCGGATATCTGAAGGCACAAGGATCTTGTAATTAAAAATGTGGCATTACACAGGCACTCTTAGAGAGATACAGAGCACTGCTTTGATTATTTTACAATATATTAAGAACCATTCTCTTAACATAAGGTACATTAGAACACTTAAGACTTTAAATAAAATTTCAGCATTACAAATCTTACTATGTATGCTAAACCCTTCTCCTGAAGTATTTAAAATTAATTAAGCTTCTAGGAATGAGCACTCAGAGATCTTCTTGACATGTAACTAAGATGAAAAGATATGTATGCATAATATAACATTCAATAAAATGCTCCAAAGTAAACACTAGAAATAATGATATTTACATAGGTTTAAATATAAAAATACATAATATTTTCAATAAGTTTTCCCAATAGTATCATCCCCAGGCTGCCTCATATTCAAATTTTTCTTGCTACGTATTTGCTGACCTTTCATCCCTTAAAAATAGCTCTTGTAACAATACAGTAATAAAAAAAAAATATTTTAAAACCTTCCACGACAAACCAATTAAAAAAATAATGCTGGTATAATCTCTGCTCTTGTACATATCTGGACATCCAAACATGTCTTAAGTGACAGTATCAATATGTAAGACAATATTTTTGAAAGTCCAATACATTTTCATGATAAATAATTTGAAAAAAGCATAACTGAAGAGTTTATGTTTAGATAAAAAGATGACTAAGTATTAGGTCTCTTTTAGAGCTTGCTTGGAGTTGAATTGGACATGCCCTATATCCATTCCACTCAGTTCTGACAAGAGCATAAAGTGCAACTGAGACAAGGGAAAAAAACCCAAAGGTCGCAGACAGTACCACTTAACCACCAAAAGCAACAGACAGGGAAAATGGGGCTGACAGTATCATCAAAGACTGACAATGACAAATAATATGAGATGGGTTATGCCACTTTTCCTTCCTTTGCATACTATCAATGAGTCTATAAAGCTAAAATTTTGCACTGAATATTTGTTAGTACTGAATAGACCTTAACCAGCTGGGAGTAGTAACACAAAAACAAAAGTTATGGGGAATTGTTAGCATATTTTGCTGCTACACATAAGAGCAAATCCCAGGTTTATACTTTTTACTGAAAGGCAGGACTTCCCTCCCTATGGACAGAATGCAAGGAATGCAGCTTCTGTTTCTCTATCTGAAGTCTGAGAAGCGAGACAAACTGAACTTACTATAAAAACTGTTATTCCTAGAGAAATTAATTCTATAAGCCTATCATAATGGATACTCAGCCTGCAGCAGTCAAAAGACTGACTTAGGACTTGCTGCTACGAAGGCGGCAGGTCTGGCTCCTGAAAACAGACACTTAAAGAAGCTGAGAAGTAATCTGACTGTTAGGAAAATATCAGACAGGATAAGACAGGCATATAGACAAAAACAGAACAAAAACAAAATGAAAAAAACAGGCAGGAGTCTAGAGCAATGCAAGATGACAGATTTGAAGTTCCTCCCCTATAAAGTTTATTTTACCATAACTTATTGTGCAGATTTGTCCCAAAAGACCTTTTCTGTTTTGGGTTAATAGCTCATAAAGTGACTTTTGTACAAAGGTAATACTGACATGGAAAACAACAGGACCTTTCTTCCCATTTGCTTACTGGCATGATACTCACCTTTAAGTAGGCAGCAAAGTAGAACAGAAATGGAGAAATTATTCCAGAAATGTTGTGCAAAACAAGTATACTCACTACAGACAGCTACAGAAGAAGGCATTCTATACAGAAAAGGATCTCAGACTTCACCTCGACTCCAGCAATTTCAAATGGATACTCCATAAAGTACCATATTAGTCACATCACGAACAGACGCACATCATCTTACTTCAATGACACGTTTAAATTAGTTGGCAAGCCAGGATCTTGGTCCATCTATGAAATATTTCATCTATGACCTCCAAAATCTAATTTTGTGAGAAGGACCAAGAATGGTAATAGCTTCCTAGATGACATTTAAGCTAGAGAAGAGCCCAGCAAACTACCTGAAATATCTCTTTAGAAACTTGTTCCTGTCTTTCCCTGATGTAGCAGTTCCCTTTAATTCAGTTGCCTTGCTGGAAATCAGAGATAATTGTTAGAGCCTAAGGCAGTGCTTGCAAGCCTGTCCAGCAGTGAACAGCGAAAAGATGACTTTCCAGATTTATCAGAGCAGACTCTGCCAAACAACATCTCCACCAGTTCTCACAGAACTTTGTAGCCAGTTTACAGACTGGCAGGATCTCCTGGGTTTATTTGCTCATTTCCCTGCCATACAGGTACCTGTGCTGGCATGCTGTTGTTTGCAAGGAAGTCCAATACATTTTCATGAATGAAGGAAAAAAAATAATAAAAAAAAAAGAGCAAAGCACTTTGTGGTGGTGATGATCATAAACAGTCAGCTCAGACATGGCTGTATCAAAGCTGTTGCTTTGCAGATGACATCTCACTCAGAAGCCTGACATTACAAAAGTAAAGCAGAAAAGGTTTAGATTGTTCTTCCCTAATCTCTTTCTAATTTCTTTCTCCAGCACCTTGCATAAACAGTTCCTGTCTCTTCCTTCCAAGAACGAAAAACATGACACTGTCCTGAACAGCTCACATTGTCCAAGACCGTCATTGCTTTTTACATGCACACACTTTTTCTAAAAATCTCTCCATCTAATCCTTTTCACTTCCTATACAAAACACCTTTTGCAGGCTATGAACAGTAAGACCGGCATTTTCAAGAAAGGCAGAGATGTAAAAATAATTCTAAGAGACAGAGCTTACTCTTCTATGCTTTTGGAATGGCAAGCTGCAAGACCAACTGCAAGGAATCAGAGAAATCACACAAATGAAGAACAGTTTAATGACTTTCACTTTATAAATCCTTAAACAGCATTTCATGGGACACCCTCCTACAGTCTGATACGGTATCTGTATATCAAATACTAGCACATTCCAGGACATTGATCTCCACTGATCTCTTCAGGAGATCCAGAATCAGCTCTCCCTCTCCCAACTCAGCTGCAGCAGGGGAATCCCTGGATTTGGATGTCTGCTTTCCCCAGCAAACCTATGGGAAGGTCCTTTGAGCTAACTAAGGAAAGCTACACCTAATGCCTCTGTTAACCCTTCAACAGAGACATTACTTACTTAAAAGGTTAACAGAGACATTACTTGGGAACTGTACCAGGTAGTTTTAAGCATTCCAATAGTCCAAAGCATATGCTTAACAAGCGTGTGCTTTGAAACAAATAAAAACCAGTACTATCAGTCTCCTATCTAGACACAGGCTAAAGATCATGTTTAAGTGGATACCATGCTTTTAATTTTGGTGTCTCCTTTACTCACCATTCCAATCTTGAGGTCATGATCGGAATCCTCTGCAATAGCTAGTGATATCAGAGGCATTTCTCTGACTGCGGTAATGTGATTTGCTATTTCTCAGAAGGATAAAAACTTGAACTATTAACTTGGTTTAATGAAAGTGACACTGTAGGTTTGAGATGTTTTAAGGCACCTTTCAATAAGCAATCCTAAATTTTACTTTTCCCATAACAAGGTTCTATAAGGAAGAAGTTCACTCGAGAACTGTTCACTAAATTCTGCAAGAACGCAAAATGTAGCAAAGCCACAACCTCAGGTTATACTATCCCTCAAAACAAATATATATGTAAAAAAATAATTGCCCAAATTTGTAGTATATATTCGATGGCATATCAGTTTGGAGATTGCAACTCATGTTTGCAAATCAAGAGTAAACATATACTTTTCACTATAGAGTTTAAAAAACAGAAAAATTCCAGAAATCTCTAGACATCTCTGTAATAGGATGAAGAAAAAAAAAAAAAAAAGAACCAAATCTATTATCTGCAATATTATAGGTTTTAATACTGAAATTAAATCCAGCATGGCTGATGCTTAACACAAAAGAAATTTAACTTTTAAAAATAATTATCCCTTCAAGAATCTTCAAAACCACACGAAATGTAAGTCACAAGTTTTAACTGAAGTATGAAGGATCATCATCTTTTCTAACAGGCATAGTAACTATTCAATGTCATTTAGTATGGCTCCAGTGTAAAAAATCCTTTAAGAAAAAGTCTTCAAGTAAATACAATTAACCCACTCATACTTTGCTTCCAGAGTAAAGCATTCATAAATGATGACCAAATATCCCAAGATAAAAACCTAAATGAAAGAATTTGTTTCAGTAGTTTACTCCTTTGAAGTGCACCATGATTAACATGTCAGTTACATGATGTTTATGGGAGTAATACACTTCCACGGCCCTAACAGAGGCTCCCTTAACCACTTTAATATCTACCTCTTTTCAGAAAATTAGATTTTTACCATTATAGAAAAAAGAACTCTTCTTTTTTTAAACAAAAGTTTTCATAGTAAATGTTTATTGTAAGTCCATCAGTATCAAGCACATTTCTACAGCTGTAAAGTCTAATAGACAATTTAAAGAAAAAACACACCATAAAGAGAATTTTTAACGCTACTCAAACGCAGTGATTCTTGAGCATGTTACATACTTGACTTGACATAGACAAACAAAACTTCAAATAAAAAAGAAGAGAGGCAACATAGCCTGATTTAGAACTTTGTCAGGACACAGAAATTGGTTACAAGAACTCTACTTCATATTTTAAGAAGGTTTTTATAAGCAAGCCAAGTTCATGCCATTAGCATGGTGGCCCTGTAAGGGCTTTCTCACAATAGATCTAAACAGAAGCGCAAAATTAGAGGACACTGAGTCATTTACTGACCAAAAATCACACAGCTCGCAAACCTTTTATTCCGGATATTCTACACTTAATCCAATTTATACTGTTCTGATTCTCTAAAAATAAGCACAAAACTGTAACTTAAACAAAATTTTTGTCAAAATGGCAATGACTATATACGCAACTGAAGGGGAAGCATGCATTAAGAGTCTGCAAAATTAACAAAACCATGCATTAACACCGCATGTCATTATAAAATTATACATTAAAAACTCATCACACTTTTCAGCCCAAAGAATCTAAATAAATTTTATAAACTACAGACTCTGGTTTTCCCAGACAAAGAAGGTTTAAGAGGAAAGATTCCAGAGGCGCTGTGCCCGAGGTCAGAAGAGCCAGTAAGCAAACCGTAATTCAATACAGCCCCTTCACCAATTAGGACTAGCACCACAACACAGGCCTGACAGAGGAAGGAAAAAAAACTATGAGTTCAGAACTGATTCCTTACAGGAAAACATGCTAACCACATTCTCATTTGTGATCTCAATAAACACTACTCACACAGGCATACAGAGACAGCCTTCAAAAAACGCATAATCCTATAGGGGTTCTACTGATTGTATCTTGTTGTATGGTTTGTTGTGTTTTTTTTTTTTTTAAAAAAAGATTATTCAAAGGTTTCATAATTGTTAATACATTATACAAAAATTGCTACAGTGATACAAGATTTATTTCATGTGCTTTAGCACACGACTAGCATCGCTACCATCTATTTATACAGGAAGATTTTTCCCAAAACCCCGGGTTACAGGCAGCAGACATGACCCATATAACACAAAAAAAAAAAAAAAAAATTCCTCTACCTGGAAGTTGAGCCCTGAAGGGGGAAAGCTTTACTCCACCAACTCACAACGTCACAGTTACATACTGTAAATCCATCCTAGCAGAAATTCCTGATTCTTCATTATCTGCAGCATATTTGCATAGCATGCAGATTTGTTATATGTGTATTTGCCACAAGGATAGCCTGAAAAGGAGGAAAACGGTACAGCAGTGCTTATGCTAACTGTATGATCTGTTATACATGTTACATGAACACACATATGCTGTTCAGTTATGCTTACTCATTCAGAGAGCAAATGCTCATTTCTGGTATGTGTTCTCAAGGATACATAAGAAGTTCCTCCATTTCTTTCCCTGGACTTCCAGAGGCCTAGATGCCTACCTTTCAGACAGATGAAGTCAGAAGACAGAAATTTCACCTCAAGCATTAAAATCAAGTGGAGGAAGATATGTGGGATAAATCTGGATCTTAAATTCACACGCAATTTTATAGCAGAGTCTGGGTATTAACTGCCTCACTTGTAAAATATAAAGAAGAGGAGAAAATGAGTCATATATTACTTGAATAGACATCTTTACTATTTTCACAATAGGTTTAAGGTAGGTGAACACAGCAAATAAAACTAAAACCTTCACCTCACCTGAGAACATTAACTCCTCTTGTAACAAACACTTTCCTTTTTAATTGCTTCACCCTTTTCCTCATTGCATAATCCTCCTATACCCTTAAAACTAAAGCATCTTCATTTACAACACAAACCTTTTCTTTTTTTTTAATGGAGCAATGGCAGTCATTCCTTAGCTATGAAGTTACAACTAACCCCTGCTTTCCAATCCATTTTCATAAATGCCAGTAATCTTCCTATGGATACAACTTTTCTCCTCAAGTGAAGCTCCTTTTCAGAAAACAAAACAAAAAATCAAGAGCACAAAAATACTTTTTCTAAGCATTTAACTCCAGCACCATTTTCAAAAGAAACTCACTTGAAAACTATACCATATTTTAAAGTTGGGAATTATGAAAACAATCCTGTAGTCTGAGGTTTCTTCAACACTTCTAGACTAATGATTTTCCAGAAGTTTTCTATAGCTTTTCTTATACTCCATATTCAGAGAACTGCAGAACGAACTGCATGCAAATGAAATGCACTTTAATCTGGGCCTTGCTTAAAATTGCCTTCAACTGCACTACTCGGCAAGAAGAAAAAGCTATGAAAACATACAGACTCAGTTTTAAGAGCAACTTACATTGTTACAGACAGCACAGGCAGTAATACTGTGTTGGATAATCTTAGTCATTGCTTTTAAGACCCCATATTCATTTACTTGGCCAAATTACAGAATGCACAAGCCTTTTATGTCCAAATACCTCCTTTAACCATCTTTCAGGCCAAACTGATCACCTTTATTTTGGTAAAGCAGCTAAGACAGTTCAAATCATTTCTGAATGTTTTTAAACAGGAAAATATCCCCTCTCCAGCTGAAAACATTTAAAAACCTAGTCTGTTGGAATGCTCTAGCACTTGAACACTGTGCAGCACTGACAAGCAGGGTATGTTCTTGTCTTAGGAAGGCACTGTGTACCACCACAAGAAGATCTGCTCATGTTTGCTTCAGCTGTAAGGCTCTGCAACACCACCCTCCTCACATGCTACACTGAGATCGTACAGAATTTCACAGCTTCTCTCTGCTGATCTACAACATGTTTCAGCTTCTTCCATGAGACCTCTGTGCAATGGTGTGAACATAAGCCTAGCCGCAGGATAGCTAAGGACGCTCCATCCTAGGACTAAGAAATACTTTAATTCTCTTAAAAATCAGGTGCGTGCCACCAGGAGGGAGACTGGGGAAGGAGAAACCAGAAGAGGAATTGGAGTTCAGGGACGCTCCATCCTAGGACTAAGAAATACTTTAATTCTCTTAAAAATCAGGTGCGTGCCACCAGGAGGATAGCTAGGAGACAGGGGAAGGAGAAACCAGAAGAGGAATCGGAGTTCAGAACAGGAACAGAAACTGCAGAGAGATGTGTAAGATGCTGATGGGAAAGCAGAGACTCCCAACGACTCACCTACTACAGTACGTGGAGCTTCAGACCCTGGATCCATTTCTGGATTTCCTCATTCTTTTGGTGTACAGCCAATGGACCAGAGATTTACTGTCAAGATGTACCTCTACTCTCTTCTAATTAATAGCACAGAAACTACATAAAGAAAACAATGTCTGTAGCTAAGATGTTTAAATGTCGCATACGTAAACTGATTTTATGTCTGTCTCTTAAGATTTGTCTTTTTGTTTTCTCTAATAATGCTGGGGGAGCCACACCATGATTTTCACAAGTGCCTTCTGCTTGAAATATTTCAAGAGTCTATGCAGAAGCACTAACCATTCACAGCTGCAAATCAAATTAAAGATATTTCTGTTATGAAAGATTAAGCCAATGCCTCAGTTTCTCTACTTGCAACGCACGGCTGTCACCTCAGTGAGGCAATATAAAAATATCACTTTTTCAAAAACATATTATAAAGCACTTCCATTAAACTGTAATGAAGAAATTGGGGAGAAAACATTAATCCAGAATTTACTTATAATTTTGGATAGCATGATCTTAACAACAGAATTAAAAGAGAAAAACCTCAGTGAACATAGAATCATAGAATGGCCTGGGTTGAAAAGGACCCTAGTGATCATCTAGTTTCACCCCCCCCCCCCACCATATGCAGGGCCGTAAACCAGGCTGCTCAGAGCCACATCCAGCCTGGCCTTGAATGCCTCCAGGGATGGGGCATCCACGACCTCCCTGGGCAACCTGTTCCAGTGTGCCACCACCCTTTGGGTGAAAAACTTTCTCCTAGTCTCTAACCTAAACCTCCCCTGTCTTAGTTTAAAACCATTCCCCCTTGTCCTATCACTATCCACCCTCGTAAACAGTCGTTCCCCCTCCTGTTTATACACCCCTTTCAAGTACTGGAAGGCCGCAATGAGGTCTCCCCGGAGCCTTCTCTTCCCCAAGCTAAACAAGCCCAGTTCCCTCAACCTTTCCTCATAGGAGAGGTGCTCCAGCCCTCTGACCATCTCTGTGGCCCTCCTCTGCACCCGCTCCAAGAGCTCCACGTCCTTCCTGTGCTGGGGGCCCCAGGCCTGCACACAGTACTTCAGATGGGGCCTCACAAGAGCCGAGTAGAGGGGCACAATCACCTCCCTCTCCCTGCTGGCCACCCCTTTTTTAATGCAGCCCAAAACACAGTTGGCTTTGCGGGCTGCAAGCACGCACTGCCGGCTCACGAACAAGCACCATGTCTAACAAATGAGGCCAGAGTTCTCTGGGAAAAACACCATTTAATCAAAAAAATACGTAACAGTGATATGCAGATGGAACCTGATTTAAGATAGGAAGAAAGCCTTAATTCTAGCATTTCTTAAATTCAGATTGCCTTGAGTTTGCAATTTTAAGAGTCATTGAAGCAGGGTTTTATGTACTGACTGAGGGAAGGGTTTGTTTGCAACAAAACTTCAAATGCTCATATAAACAAGAGACCTACATCCCTCTCAGTTTATGAACTGAAAACAAGACAAGTTTATGACATGGCAATACAAAGACTAAGCATCAGGAAGAACAATGAGGTAATCCAAAACTTTGCTTTTCAATCTTAAACTGCTGTGGAAGCAAATAAACCGAGTGAAAAGAATAGATGGAAAAAAGTAAGAAAAGTACAGGGACAAAAAAAGAAACCATAAGAATGCATAAGGTGGAAAAAGGAGGCATTCTGGGAGCACAGGAGACAAAAGGCTAGCTAAAGTGTTCTGCATTTACCTAAAACCCGGTCTTCAGATAAAAATTCACAGCATTATGTGCCTATACTAACACTGGGAATGTGTTCATCACTTGATGGAACATAGCTGCTCCTCTTTAGATTTATACAGTAACCCAATTCAAAGTTTATTGCATTAAGTGAAAAAAATTAAAGGTTTTAATAGCTAAAATTTCAAAGCATATTTGATATTACAAAAAAAATAAAGGAAATATTACAAAACAAATGTCAGAGGTATGACCACCTCAACCGTATCAACCCCAAATTTAAATTAGCTCCTCATAACAGATGTGTAATTACAAGGTATCACTAGGAGTCTCATTCTTACTCAAGGGACATATTTACATTAGTAATCTAGCCATTTGTAATTCTGATTTTTTGCCTATTTTATTTCACCAGTTTGACAGTGTCCACAGAGGTCAAACTGCTGACAGGAGCAGGACCTGGTGAGGATTCCAGTGAATGACAAGACCTTGCTGTGGAACCCAAATCAAACCCATTCTACCAGCAGCTGTCCATCTTGTTCCAAGATAGCACCCTTACCCTGACACTGCTGGACTCTCACCTCTGAGAGGAAAATACTGAGCGGTTCTTCAGAGGAGAGAGAAAAAAAAAATAAAAATAAAAAGGATAACGTGGGCAGAACCATGGTAGCTGCATTCAGCGAGAACAAACATGACACCAAAGGGAATTTTCTTTTGTTAACCAAGGTAAAACTTGGTATGTCTTCTGGGTTTGACACTACAAAGCATGAGGGCAACTGATTAGGCAAGACCATTTTATTTTTTTTTCTGTTTCAGTATTAAACACTGACAACTGGATTATTTTAAATGCTCTTCATGCATACCAATTTCAGAAGCTTACCTTCTAAGCGAAATCTGTCATTCTCTTGTGGTTTTATATGCTTTTTTCCTTTCCAGTAAAAACAGTAACAGATATTTTAAAGTGTCACTACAATTATTAGTGAGTAAGAGTTTTCACAGAAAACATGTTCATAACCAAAATATCCATACCTCAGAAGGATCAAAACATACCCACACAGTTTTATAGGGTGCCATGGCAAGGGCAACACTAGAGGGATGTGAGATCATTTTGACCCTGTGTTAGTCAATGAAAAGACTATCCATTCATTCAATAAACTGCAGGTCAAAAAGACAGATATTAAATAAACCTGACATAAAATTTCAAAGTTTTACTTAATTAGAGAAGAAAGGGGGACTACGCCATCTTCCACAAAAATCTAAAACTTTTCATAAATCACAAGTTATACAAAGACTGCAAGATAAATACACTAACTTCACTAAATTAAATTAACAGGACAATTAAGAGTTTAAAGTAAAAAGCATGTACTGACTCTTTACATAAATACGAAATTCTTTTCACAAAACTCCCCTCTCCTAAGAACGTTCCATGAACCTAGCAATACCAACTGTTTTCTGACACTGCTCAAACCAGGCCAAGAAGACTCAGTGATAAAATGCCAACAACCACCTGGGTCTCCTCAACTTTAGTAGTCTTCTCTTACCAGTGGACAGACAGCCAGCTCTGGTGAAGAAACTCTGGGATATACTCTTAAAAAAAGACTGGGTACATAAGTATTGAAATACATAACTGCTGTGTTACTCTCGCATGTGGCTCCCTGGATTACCACCCTATAAAAAGAGGAAACTATACCAAACAGAACAGAGGAATGTATTTACTACAAAAACGCTGCATTTCTCATTTATCAACACAGTACTAACTGACAGGCTAGGTCTGGGCTGACACACTAGGCAGAGAACAATATGGTCTGGCCTGCACAGGCTCTTCCCCTGCCCTTGCCATCCTGCTCCTTGCCTTGCCTCTTAAGGGGAAGTGCCTACTTCACCATTGTTAGGGCAGAGTCCTCACCTTTCTCCACAAAGAACGTGGCACTTGGGAGTCCCTCAGTGTCAGAAGACAAATGTCCTTCCTTCCCCCAGAGCCACAGTGCTCCAGCTGTGTCTCAGGGCTCTTTGGAGAGCCCAAAACCGAGAAAAACGCAGAACACTGCTATTCACGAGGCAAAGCTGAGTAATAACCATTTTGTGTTGGACATCCTGCTCCTTCCCCTCACAGGCACACTCAGCAGTTCCCCAAGAACAGGAGGGATAGTCTCCCCATCACCAGAATAAGGGGATGGTACCCACAGGTCTCCAGAAGGGTGGTGCAGTGCTTTGTGGTTTTTCCCCCAAATATACAAGATGGGTCAAGTGGGTTTCTTAAGACTCACAGCCAAAGCGAGAAAAAACAAGGATGGCAAGCCTTACAGCAGACTCTCACCTCCTGTCTTTGCCCACTCTCCCACTGAAGAACCCAAGTCCAACCTAGAAACAAAACCTACCCATGGAGAAATGACACATATCTACCTATCTGAATATGTATATATGCTGATTGGCCTCAGGAAGGACAAAGGTAACCCATACTTTGACAAGGATAACCCTCATACTGAAGCATGGGCTTCTTGTATCATGAATACCAAGTCTCAGAAATTTTTCAGTGTTTCAGGATAACCTCCATGGCTGATGAGGATGTCTAAGGGCTAACAGTACTTCCCTGCCCCAAAGGTTTGGATGCCTGACCTAGACACTGATAGGAAATTAAATAATTTGAATTGTTCAGATGAAACAATCAGTAAAACCATCTACAAAACCTCATTTATCCTTAAAGCTGTGACCTAATGAAGAGACTACCTGTTTGTTTAGTTTTACAGGTATCTATTTCTTCAGACCTCAGATCCCTCGGAATTCACACTTCACTGAACTATAGGAACCCTTAAGAGAAGGGCCTTATAAAATTAAGCACTTGGGATGTCAGTAAACAACACTACAGAAAATTAATTAACTTTTATAAGCACAGCAACAGAACAAACAATGGATGTCTCTTGGCCTCGGATTTTGAGACTCTCAACTTTCGACACCCTACTCTGAAATTTCACCTCTGCTTCTAACAAAAATATAGCACCTTCTTCAAGAAGTGGTAAAAAATAAAAACCAAGTTACTCTGTAATAAAGCTATAATTCCTGATAAATCTAATTTCTGTCCCTTAAATTATTTACATGCGACAAATTTGTTCTGTAGGTGTGATCCTAACAGCAAGACATAACACATTCTTATAATTTAACATGTTATTTGCAGCCTGAATTCAAAAAACATTAGAAAAGTCACATGAAAGAGATCAAAACATTGCTAAGACTATACCAAGAAGTGTACAACAGCTAAGAGATTAGTATAATTTGATCATAAATGTCAACTAAAATACTGAAAAAAGTGAGGTTTATTTTCAAGCATATTTCAAGTTTTCCCTCAAAGTTGCATTAATACAATTAACATCTCCTTTTCATATCTGCAGCAACCACAGACTTTCAGAACTCTTACAGTTACAGCGCAGAGCCAGACTATGTGAGCGGTCTCTGAGAAAGTGCAACCTACGAAGTACACGTACCTGTGAGAAGGAATCCACTAGGCTTCTTTGAATTAGAGAAACAAATGTCTACTGTACTATACAGCACTTTCTAATTGTTGTTTTGCTCAGATATGCCAAAACAATACTGTAAAAGTCTGCAAATGCAGAGGAGTAACATACCTAACAGTGCAAACAAAATATTTTATATTTCTAAAACACAAGCAAAGTTACTGTTTGGCCACAGACACTGACAGGGAAAATTTTTCAGCTGTAAATACCCACAATCAAAAGTTATGTAGGATGTGTTCTGCTTCATACCAGTGGAGACGAAGCCTCTAGGTGCTAACAATACAAGAAGTGTTACATAAGACTATGCACTTATTTTTAGAAGCACATTACAAAATTAAGTACTGCACTGGAATCTGTTGCAGAGCCATGAACAGTTACATCAATGTGTGCAAAGAACAACTGCTCAGTTGGAGCAGAATATTAGATTCGATTCAGATTAAGAGTTCTCTCCTGCCAATCCCAAAAAATACTGAACCATCTGAGACTAAGACAGCTAATTTGGGTTCACTAAAAAAAACAGAACCCAGGCTACTAATAATAAATACAGACATTTTCTTCTCCGTGAGCAGCAGAACTAATAAAAACTAGTTTCCTACAGATTTGTTCTTTTGTTTCTTAATACTTCTCCCACACCATGATAACCCTCAACTTCCCCTTTTCCACATCTCTTCATGACACACCCTCCCCCTTGCTCCAGGGAAAACAGAGAGTTGTGCTGCAGGCATCCTGGAAATCTGCATGTGCTCGCAGACTGCCTGACCAGCTGTCATCCTACAGAATACATACTAGATCAGGTAGGACTCTTTTCCAAGAGGGTGCACTCATTTGGACTTCCTTCCTCTACCTAGTCACATTTTTATGAGGCCCATACAACCACAATGTGAGTCTTAATTCCTCTTTCTGATTGAAGTTTACATATATCTTTGGGGTATTGGTTGACGAGAAGCTCAACATGAGCCGGCAGCGTACGCCTGCAGCCCAGAAAGCCAACCGTGTCCCGGGCTGCATCAAAAAAAGCATTAGCAGCAGGTCGAAGAAGGTGATTCTCCCCCTCTACTCTGCTCTCATGAGACACCTAGAGTACTGTGTTCAGATGTGAGGCCCCCAACATAAAAAAGACATAGACCTATTGGAGAGAGTCCAGAGGAGAGCCACGAAATTAATCAGAGGGCTGGAGCACCTCCCCTATGAGGACAGGCTGAGAGAGTTGGGGTTGTTCAGCATGAAGAAAAGAAGGCTCCAAGGAGACTTAATAGCAGCCTACCAGTACTTAAAGAGGGCCTAGAGGAGAGATGGGGAGGCACTCTTTATCAGGGAGTGTAGTGAGAGGACAAGGGGTAATGGGTCTAAGCTGAAAGAGGGTAGATTTAGACTAGACATTAGGAAGAAGTTTTT
>NW_010127004.1:0-6441 GCF_000699245.1 Pterocles gutturalis | reverse complement strand
AGGGTGTCCCTGCCCATGGCAGGGGGTTGGAACTTGATGATCTTTAAGGTCCTTTCCAACCCAAACCATTCTATGATTCTATATAAATAAATTTATAAGTATAAATGAGGTTGAATGCTTAACTTTTGAGTTAACTCATATGTAAAGAACATAGAGGCAACCCAACTTTTATCTTCTTTTAAAAATAATATACATACACATAGATACACACAATGGGGAGGAGGGACAGACAGAAATAAATGATCTCATAAATCACACTTCCTGAGAAAAACTGAATCAAAGCTTCCTAGGTGTTTGTTTTCTTTAAACAGTACTAGATACTACTGCAGAACAAACCCAGCATGTCTTTGCCGAGATTAAAGTCTGCACCTCCCTCGCCATCTCCAGTTTTCACTGTTCCTCTCATTCTTACCGATTCTAAAAAAATTTACAGCTAACTTTGTCATCATGCATCACACTGCTCTTCAAAACAACCCCACCTGAATTTATCAACATTGCTTCCCCTATTTCTTGCAGATACAGACATAAAACAATCCATTAAGTGCATCGTACTATAAACAGATTCTACTACCACTGTTTATTCATTTGCAGCCTACGCTATTCCTCTTCAGGCTCTTCGCTAAGTACATTAACAGCACGGCCTGCAGACTACACTTAGACTATTGAGTTTTAAAATACAGCTCACAAAATGTTTTTGTTTTAAAAACCAGACTCTGCAGATGCAGGTATTCACCAGTATAGAAAAGTCCAGCAGTTGTATGCTGCAATACACATCTGCTGTTATAAAGGCCCAGACAAAGACACCTCCCCTCAGTGCGGCACTCCTGGTTGCCAACCAGGCCTACACTTGGCCATCCCAGTTTTCAAGACTTGTTGAGCTGATCCTATAAAAACAAATTCAGTCTAGAAGTGTGCTTAAGGAAGAGAGGCCTGAAACTGAATCTACAGTTAGGACCCTAAAAGAACTGAGAGATGCAGGGTTTGTTTTTTTTTTTAAAAAAAAGGTAATTTAAACTTAAATTATGTGGTTTTTGGAGACAAATAAAAGATTAGGATCACAGCCAGTATCACCAGATTGCAAATTCCTAATTAAACTTATGAAAACACTACTTGCCACCAAGCATACTGCTGGTAGTCACAATGCACACCTACCTGAGATAAGGAGAGCTCAGAACAACACCAATCTCTTGAAAACTATACTTTATCCTTCCAAGAAATTTGGAATACTTCCTGTTTCATCATAGAAGTCCCACAACATATATGTTCTTATATAACTAAACTTCCATGAATTAGGAGGAAAACAATGCATGTATTTATTGCCCAAAACATGTAATCCTGAAAATGCCAAAAAGTTTCCTAAAAAAAATATTAAAATATTAACTCCATATCACAATAGCAGAGGATCTTGAATTTACTTCAACTTCCACCATGAAATAAAGAGAGATACTTATGCTTGTGAATAATGCTGATCTTAATTTTATCTTCAAGAATCAACTTAAAAGAAACGTGCATCCACATCCAATAAATAAGCCAACAAAATAAGATTTGATGTAAGGTGCTTTTCTACTTTTGCTCTTGACATGTTGAAAAAGGTACACCACACAGTGAAGCATCAAAGAACAGCACCAACATTGCAACAAATCAATCAAGTATCTCATATAAAACAATTTCTTTTACTGCAAACTGGTTTATAAGTGGACACAATATTACAATGCACTTTTAACATTCAAAATTGCCCATCACCTCTTCAGTCTTTCAAAAGTCAGCACTGTGTACAGCTTGGATTTCTCTTTTTAAAACCTTCCAGATTTCCGCTTCTCCATGCCACAAAGAATGGTACATGCTCTCAAGAAGAGAGAAGACCTTCTATACTTCTTTTTTAGCCTACTTCATCATGATACAAAATACCTGCTTCACAGCTATTTTCCTACTTTATACTTTCTAATATATTTATATGCAACAAGTAATTTCTCACAAATTGCATTATTACTGAACGGCAAAAGTCTCCAAGCAAGTACCTGAAAAAGTCTCCTACACACCAGAACAACAGAATGAAGGTTGACAGACCTTTATTCCATCATTAGAATTCTCTGGCAACACTTTATTTGCAAGAACAGTTTTCACAATTAGAACAAAAAAAATGTATTAAAATAGTTACAAAAGAATAATCAGTCTACCTCAAATAATGCAAGGTTTTAGTAAGATGGAAGAGGAAAAATACTACTGCAGTGAAGCTTGAAGAAAAAACTCACACAGTTGTGCAGGCTATAAGACAAGTAAACAGTCCACTGACACAAGCATTAGTTACTTATTTTGCACTAGAACGGGCACCTTCCTACAATCCTTAGACAGAAAAGATAATGTATGATATTACATTATCAGCCTGTGTTACAAAGGCAGCCTTAGAAAAACTTGTTTGCCAAGAAGTTGCCTACAAATCTAAACATTAACAATTTATAATTTAAAACAGTTGCTGTTGTTTTAACGTCATTAGTCATACTGCTTATTTTTGGTGCCTGGAAACTCCTTGCTATTGTTTTTGAATACACACATATTTAGACTGTAATGAAAATGTTGTGGACATACAACTCTGAAACATGTAAGGATAAACAATACAACTGCCACGTCCTGAATTCGGTATAGACCCATTTTGGTGTTTTTAACATTGTTTTCTCTAACTATATATGTTAACTGGTACTAGTATCTAGTTCCACAGAAGCCTTGAACCATGCAAGTAAAACACAGGAAAGCATTATCCTCTTACTACAGACTAGAACTCTGCTATGAACTGGTTAAATGACTTAAGAGTCACCCATCACTTCAGTAGGTAACTGAGAAAGACAGAAAGCATGCTCTGACTCTTACGCTCATGCTCAGTCCATTGGATTACCATCTGCTCGGTGAGAGTAACAACACAAAGTAGGAATTTCCATTTTATTTCCCACGAATACACCAGCATTTTATACTAGTTTTCATTTTAAATAAATTATACCTTTTTACAAATAACTTGACCTCAGCCAACTACATTCATCCATCATTGATCTCAAACGCATAAAAAATTTGAAGGCAGAACTTTGAAAATGCTTCAGAAGTTCATTAAACTACACACTGCAACCAAAAAGAATCATGAGCAACACGGGGTAGAAGATAATACCTAAAAATACAAAAAAAAAAATTATCCCAAACCAAAACGAAAACAGGAGGAAACAACGGTTTTACTTATTAATGAATTTCTGATTGACAATTCTTCCATTGCTATTCAACAAGAGAAGGATGTGTCTGAAAAGAGTCTCAATTATAATCAAGTTTTAACCTACCAGCAAACTCTGAAAGGAATCCTCCTAGGAAATGTAGAGTTGTGAAATTAAACACATTAGCAGTATAAAGAGCAGTCAGACAGCATAGCAAGCAAGTCACAGGGAAAAAATAATGCATGCTTTTCTGTAACGCTACTGATGACCAATGCTATCTCAAGACAAACTGGGGGGGGCTCAGTAACCTCTTAGGGCAAGGATCATTTACACCTTGACTTGGGGCCTATTACACAGCCAGACCAGAAGCTGAGGTAACACACACTCTCATAATATAAACATTGAATTTCAGCAGAGTACTATAAATGAAAGATAAAATATAAATTAAAAGCAACCCAAACATTTTAAGCCTCTTTTTTTAAATTTTTGCTGATACAAACACAAAAAGACTTTAAATGCTACACAGAAATTTCTTACTGACTAGCAAGGACCATGTTTGGACCTTCTCTAAAACCAAAATAATTCCATAAGGACAATTTTAAGCATCCTACTGTGCAATAATTTAATTTGACACAGTTCTTTCTAAGCTGTTATAATGCTCAATAAAAGCATATTTAGTTGTCAACATACAGCATCTATCCTGCAAACTCTCATGCACGAACTGAACTGCCAACATGCAAGTAGGTGCTTTTTAAGTCAACAAGGCTAGCCACAGACTTTCAGTTTTTCATATGTTTTTACAGGAACCTGGGTCAGGAGACGAATGCAACACACACAAACACAGAAGGTATGTGCTAAGGCACGTTTGTAAAGGAAAAAAAAAAAAAAAACAGACAAAACAGAAAAAAAAAAGGCCAAGACTATTCAGAAAACCAACTGAAACAGGTTGTTTTGAATTGCTCAGTACAGCATATCTGAGACATCAGGATAAATTTCAAGCAAAAAAATTAGCAGATCTCTGTTGTACAGAAGAATGTTTACATACAAATTTTTATTTATTTATACCTTAAAAGACCAGATGAAGCAAAGTTAACCTAACTTGAACTTCTTGGCTTTTGACAACAAGCACTGTAATTCACATACACAATGTATTAATAATAACTAAAAAAAAATTAGAAAAATTATCACTTAGAGAACAATCATTTAAATCTGTGGCAAATATTGTTTTGACTTAATATGGTATTGTACTTCTATATTAACTGGCACAGAGCTATCTATCTAAGCTAACATTTAGAAAGACACACCAAAAAAATGGTAAGTATTCTGCCAAGAATTTAAGATTTTTTTTTTAAGAACACTTTTTTAAGGTGCTTTTTTAAAAATCTGTATTCAAGCACACTACAGTTTTAAGAGAAGACAAAATTTTAGAAGTTAAATACAAGGATCTACTTACTTTAGAACAAAATTCTGTACTTGGAAGCTTAGGCGCACTTTCTATACTACCTCATAACAAAACAAGAAATTCAAAGTTTCTCTTAAGTTCCTAGATCAAGTCAGAAAGCCAGGTGCAAGAAACCCCCACTTTAATTCAACTACAGTGTATTTTTAAGTTCTATTCACTTCTTAAGTCAATAACAAGGAGGTGCAAGATATTTTTGAACAAGTTATGATACAAGACTGTTTTAAAGCTATAATGAGGTTACAACTTTGCAATTACTACACAACAGAGAGGCCCTTGCACTAACACTAAAATAAATAAAATTTTAAAAAAACACAGCAGAGACTCAAAATGTAATAAGGTTTCTAATTTCAGAGCTAATTTCTATCTAGAAATACATTTAGAAGTATAGCAAATACAGCAGAAATATTTTTTGAGAGCTACCATTCCACTGCAGGCATACACAAGTTTTGTAGGAAGGGGCTGAGGTACAGACCAAGACTTCCAGGTGCAAACAGCCACTTACAGGACCAGTTTCAGCATCACACTTCAGGACATGTCAACCACCTTATTTTTTTCCACGGAATAACAATTCCCTAAAACTAGATTCTTTTAAAGATAATTCACATCAGTATTTTTTAAAAATTCCATGTTTGGGTTTGTTTTTTTTTTCCAGATCTTAGTCACAGACTTTCGCTTTCATTTCTTGTTAGAACTGACAAACAAACAGGTTACAATAACAAGGACTACTTTGACAGCAATATTAAGTTTCTAGAAGAGAGGTGTAGACAAGGTTTATCTACTACTACACTCTTAGCTTTATCAACAGCTTCCTGAAAGTGAAACGGAAATACACTTGCAAGTCAAGTCAGTCAGCTCACGATAGCAAGTATTCAAATCCCTTCCTAAAATCAGAAGCAGTCAACACCTTGAAGTTTAGCGTGACGGCTGAATTCTTAACATAAACAATAGTGGAAGTTGGAACAAAAAAATAGAGAGACATTGGACACATACATAGTCTTCAAGATCATAAAACTGGATCTTACGAGCTGTGTTCTATTAACATGCCACTATAAGAGAACTCAGAGTACATCAACACAAACACACAACAACTCTTCCAGGTCCAAGCAAAGATGCCTTTGCAATACAAACCAAAACAATTTTGGTCTTGCAGGTCCTTACAAGTTTTAAGAGTCTGAAATACATCCAAGTTTCCCAAAACATAAAGGTTTTCACTAACTGATGTGACAGCAGGTTTGATCATCTTAAACTCCATTCCCCCAGCCAAAGAGCTGAGACTAGACTAGCAGCCAGTCACCAGCACCAGATGTTACTGCCATGCAGGCACACAGGAATGTCTCCTTCATACAATTAAGTCACACGCACACACATACATATACAAGGAGACGCAAAAAGTTCTTATCTTCCCCCCGGGGATAAAACAGCACAAAGTTGGAAACAAGTTTTTCCCTGATAACACAGACTTCTAGCAGAAATGGAAACATGCTTGTCTTAGATGTGGAACAGCAGATCACACATCTATCACAAGCATGTTTTCATTTTCTCATATTACAAAACCTCCAAACAAAGTTACCTGTAACTTTGAAAAAAAAAAAACAAAACCAACCCATCCCAAAACAGAAATGCTAAACCTAGGATGCCCGTAAGCAAATCCTTGTTTCCGTCAGGAGCGCCCGCACACTAACTACATCATAAGTGCTGCCTCTCGCACCCTTCCTCACCGCTCTGGTGTCCCCCTCTCATCCCTAACCCGTCACCCCGTCCCACCTGCCCCCCGCAGCCCGCACCTGT
>NW_010127003.1:6212-51473 GCF_000699245.1 Pterocles gutturalis | reverse complement strand
GCTTTTTCAGGGGCTTTTAACAGCTAATTAATTAGTACTCAAGGCAGAGTTTTATGTAAATTTTATTTAAATCCCAATCAGTGCTCTCATTTCCGTGCAGAGTTATTTTTACCATAGCATCAGCACTCAGGTGGGCAAGGAACAAAACTACCCGGGGGGGCAGAGCCCGACATGCCCAGCCTGACAAAGAGACTGAGAGCACTGGGACGGTAGGAGGGGCTGCCAGGTGGCATGGAGAGGTCCCCAACCTGCAAGCCAGCACTAAGGGGAAGGGGTAAGAGCAGTGCAGTTGGCAGGGCATTGATAAACTCTGGCAACAGTAGAAGCACGTGAGTCTTGACTTTGGAGCAGACCATAAATTGCTGTCTCCTGAGGACTAAGTGCAGTGCCCCTGCAGTGGGGAATGGCCAAACACACAGGGATATTGATGGTACAGCCACGAACGGGATCGTGACAGCAAGCCTTAAAACCAGTCTTGATTCAGGGGCAATGTTTTTGGCCTGTTCTCAAAAGCAGGGAGTGTCACAGGAGGAACCTCCTTGGTAGAGTCTTCCCCATCAAGATCAGCTTCCTACTCACTAGAGCTGTCTTGACAAGGGCCCCTGGGGATCCTTCCACTTCTTCCCACTCAGATTCAAAGCCTGTGACCTTCCCACTTGCCCCATTTCTGTCTTCTGAAACACTGTCAGGCGTGAGAGGGCCTGTGGAAACTTCTCTCAGTAGCACTCACATCCTATGAGAGGGAGAGAGAAAAGCACATCTCTCCTGGAACTGGATGTCCAGTGAGGACAACTGGATCCTCAGACACCTCATCACAGTAACCCACGCACAATAACCCATGCAGTCCCCTGGCAGCAGCACACCGGGCACCAGCCAACGCTTGTGCATCATTGCTAGGGCAGCCAGGTATGGGACGGAGCCTGCTGGGGTTGGTCCCTCTGCTACCAGGCTTGGTGGAGAGCCAAAGCCAAACATGGAAGTGTTGCCATCTCTCACCAGTCTATGGAGAAAGCAAAGATTCTCCAGCATCTCCCACTAGATCGTTAGACTGAGACAAGGTGCTTCGGACCACAAAGAGCAACCAGCCACTAACCCTAGGACACAACCACCCAGAACAGGTAGGAGCAGGTGTTCAGCAGCACAGGACAGCTTCTTGTTCCTGACTGCTGTTTCACAATTTCCCTGGGAGTGCGTCCTCCTCATGCTGCTTACATTCCACTTTTCTCTGAGGCAGCCAAGATTCACTGAGTTCAGAAAACAATAAAAGCATGGTTTACAGTGCAGTCTAGTGGAGAGCAGATTTTCAGCCACTATACCCAACTCTCCACAGGGGAGACAGCTTTGGGATGGCTTTTTAACTCCTCCTGTTCAGGTTTTCTAGCAGCAGCCAGGAGGCTGAGTCAATACTAGTGGCTGTGCCTCATGCTGGATGGATTCATGCTGTTGATCCTCTCTGCCATCATCCTTCAACAGCTCTCACTGTGCTACTCAACTCTTCAGAAATCTATTGATTTGCTAAAAACAGCTCCATCTTTAGTTTCTACCTCATGAATCCTTCTCCTACCTTCAGCCTCGATAACTGTAGTTTATTTCTTACAGGAGGAGGAAGGAAAGGGTTTCCACTGGAGACACAGTTAGCATCTGCTACCCAGAGAAACAACAAGGGTTCTGCCACTGATAGCAAAAGTCTCAAAGGCAGTATATATTCTTACTGCAAGAAACAAAAACCATGCCCACTACCAATTTCAAAACATCCATGGGCTGCGCAAAGTCACTCATTGCCATCACCACTGGAGTCATTAGAGAGAACAGGGTGCACTAACAGAGCAAGAACTTCATACTAATGCCATCAACCATCAATATCTCTGACTCGGCAAATCCAAATCAAGTCTTTCCTAGGCTCCATTACAGTCCTGGTCGCTGCACAGAGAGAGTCTGTGCAACAGCTTTGGAGGCACTGAAAGAATTCCAAGGTGGTATTATTCAATGCCTAATACTGCTTCATAACCAACTAGATTTATTAAGTTTCCCTGCCACCCAGAGTCTTTTGTGTGATGGCAGACAGATGTTCCCCAGGTGTTTGCAGACTGGCTTAGCTAATAGTTTTGATAACCTGAACCTGCACAGCAGATGTATTAACAGATTTTGACATGATGCCATTAGTTTTGCAGCTGATGGTAGGGAGGGATGAGGGGGAAGAGAATGAAGAACAAATAAATAAAGGTTAAAAGAGAGAGAAAGAAAAAGAGGCTAATTTATAGGCTTCCTTCTCCCCCCCAGAACATGCAGTCCAGGCGCTGGCAGACAGCGCTTCCCATCTGCACTATTCCTAGTGCAAGGAGTTAGATTCCACAACTGGCTCCATCCTGCCAAAATCTCCTCCTTCGCCCTCCACCTTTGCCCCTTCCTTTGAAGTGCGATTACATAGATTTCCATCTGCAAGGAAGACTGTGCTTCATGAACGCACGCACACTTTGAGACCACAGCAAGGAGGGCGTCTAAGGCACAGAAACAGGGAAAGTGCATTGCAAAAAGTGGATAGTGGGTAATACAGAAACATTCCCTTTTCTGTTTCTTCCGATGAGTCAACATGATGAGTCTGTTGTGTAAAACATATGTTGCTTGTACATCTGCCTAAAATGAGGCAGCGAGATCTAGGAGCATTCATTAAGGGGCTAAATTCAAACTTTATTTTTAATCTCAAACTTACTCCCTACCCATAATTAGGCCTCCAGTCAGTCTTTGAAGCTCTATCTGTGTGGCTTTCCTCACCCTTAAGAGAGGATTAAACCTTCTACCCAAGGAGTTGTAAAGAACTGATTCTACATCTGTAAAGCCTTGTGTTTTACGTTTGTGAAGAGATAAACAGTTTACATCTGAGCAAGATCCAAAACAGATGCAATGAGCCTTCCAAAATAGGAGAGAAAATCCAGGTCAAAAGATCCCTTTCTCACTGGGAGTTAACATTACAGGCAGAGGTAAAACAGGGGAGACAGAAGAGAGAGAAAAGCCACCACCTTTGCCAACGGTCACTGTTTCCATGCTGAAGATGAGTTCAGGAAGCTGGTGACTGCTACTCGTTTCCCAAAGCAGCTCAACAAATGCATCAGCATGGCTTCAATTTGGAGCCTTTTTATAACCTCTGGTAACATGCTTCTACAAATAAAACTCATGAGGTCTACGGACTCATTACTGGCTCTTGAACATAACTCCCTTTGGATAAAGTATGACCACTTCTGGATGGATATTGTGTAGAAAACTATAGCATCTCTGCCTACCTGTCGTTTGGGCAGATGTTGATCACACCAGTTAATGTTTCCCTAAACCCATACAACAACAGATTTCAAATGCATCCTTTCAGACTAACAAGCATTTTGATGGAAACCAGCAGATATTCACTGAAGGGGTCAGAGAGATTATCACCATGCTGTTGCTCAACAAGTACGGCTGTTTCCCACTCCCTGGACACACATATTCTCCTCCCCTCCAAGTCACTGAGGCAGAAATCATCCCCTTCAAAACACACTCTTCCTCCACCTGAAGACCACACTGTAACCAAAACCACTATCACAGATACCATTTAAGCCTTTCAAAGGCTTTCTCTGTGCCTTTCACAAGAATGTCACCTGCGTAATCTCCCCCCTGCCTGGGAAGTTAAGATCCCTCATTTATCAAGGGATCATTATTCTCAGCGTGCATAGCTTTGCCCCAGCTTTCAGGAAAACAGGACAGCAGTTTAAGGTGTGCCTGATTTATACATTATCAAAGAGGAAGTCACTTAGTTGGGAAAATTATGTAAGCCTGCATGTGTCTAAATGCTCCGTTTCCCTTATAGAGCAATGACAGGCAGCGTCCTTCCCGGCAAGATTTCCAGTCACTCTGGGATTAGCGCACAGTTTGCCTGCGTAAAACGTTATCAGCGCAGTGAGGCAAAAGAAAAGACCTCATGGCTCCAGCCCTCTCTGCCACGCATCAGGCAACTCTGTCTGTTTTAACTTATTCCAGCAGTAATCCTAAAATCAGGGCAACAACTACTTAAGGCATAGTTCTTTCAGATGCAGAGGAAACTTGCATAGCAAGAGCCTGTGTTCCTATAGGCCATGAATCCCAAGCCTTCCCTTCTCTAGCATTAATTATATGAAATCACCAATGTTAGATGCAAGAGATAATTTTGGGAAACAGAAGATTATTCAGAGGGGCATGGCTGATCTCTGTTTTATTAGCATAAAACTCTACTGTTTCAGTCAACTGAGAATGTCAGGGGAGGGGGATCAGAAGGGCCATGACTTTGTTCTCTACCCTGTGTTCAGACAACTTTGAGGCTTAATGTTCACAGCAAGAACTGTTCTCCCCAAGAAATGTGCATAGGGAATATTGAGAACCTTGCGAGTTCTGCTTTGTTCACAGAAGAGGGCTGATCCGAGGAAGGGGAGGCTTTGTACAAGCCTTTGGAGACATGGTGCATCACAGCCACTGTGAATTAGAGCTCTTGGCTCTAGCCCTCCCCTAATGTATTGCATTGGGTTGGTTTGTCTGGCACTGCACAGACACTCTGATGCCTCTTGGCTCCATATACCCTGTTATTTCCCTTTTATGCTGCCCCTGGCAGAAGCATCACTACAAAGAAGGAGAACAAATTATTTTTTCCTGCATTGGAGAGGATCTAGAGGGAAAAGTGGTGGCAAACAATTACTTCTCCCCAGATGATAGGTCAAAACTCTCCCCTGGTCAGGAGTACAAACCCTGTTCTCACCTCCAGGATGGCACAGAACATCCCCTGCTACCACATGCCCTCCAGGATGTGCCACTCTAAGATAATTAAGGCACCCTTAACTGGCATATTGGCCACAGGCCCACCAAGGCCTCCTAGAGTGGTATCTTAAGAATAACCCAACTCAGGCATTGCAGGTAAGGTAGCTTGGTGATGGTCCCAGAATGCACCCCAGCAAAGTCAACTGCCAATGCAACAGATTGTCAAAAAGCTGGAACAAAAGCTTTGGAGAGAGTGATCGATGCCAGTGGCCACCTGTTGTCCATACCCCATCAGTAAGGCAAGTGGTCACCGTCATGCAGGAAAATCCCTATTTCATCCAGCCATTAAAGCACAAACAGCAGAGTGTCAAGGTGCATATTCTGCATACAGTGCTGAGTAGACAACATGATTTTTTTTAATGACATAGGTAGGTTTAGGTCTCAGCTCATCTTGTTTAGGTGACTTGGTGGGTCTAGTTTCAGACAAGACCAAAGTCACTTGCATTAACCCTGTTTGTAATTCACCTGAAACACAGCTCTCCGTTCACATGGAACATGGGGGTGCAGTGGCAGGGCTCCTGGGTGGCTCTGTAAGAGCCTGCATCAATGCTGCTCCTATACAGAATAGGTATCAGAGAGGGTAGCAAGCCAGAGGTATAGAAGTATCCATCTGCTGGCCGTGTTTCCCTTGCATGGTGCTTGGAGGGAGACAGAAGAGTTTCTGCTGTCCTACTCCTCCCTCAGGTGGAAGGTCTTACAATAAACACCATCATCAATTCACCCACACAGAAAGCTGTAACTGTGTTAAAACGACCATTCATCTTACCCTCCTACTCCACAGAAAAAAGAAAAAAAAAGTCTCCCTCTGACCCTTTCCTGATCACAGGCACATCTGCACTGCAACATGCAGGTGCAACTGCCACCCATGCAGAAATTTACTAATTTTAAACTAGGCTGGGTGGGTGACAGTCTAACCCCACCAGCAACCCCTCTTCCATCAGCAGCTGAAGACCACCAGCCCACCACAGCTGGGATCTATTCTAAATATGATATGGGCAGACAGAAAATTATCTTACTTACTGGATGAGTGATACAGATTGCTATCACATCCCAGATGGGGTGCTCTCACCAACCAAACTGCAAACCTTTTGTGTAGAGGTGTTGCATTTCATTGAATGCCCACCTGGACTTGCTACTTTCTGTTATGATACGATTAGCATTAACACATCACTTTTCCTTTAGAATCTTACTGGTAGGTCCTGCTGCTAACTGTACTAATTTACAAGGACTCTTTGAGGGCTTGACCAGGAAAACCTGATTTGCTCATGCCAGGCTATTGCGGATGGACCTCATTCAGACATATGTGATTCAGCATTAGCCACAGCAGCAGCTGCTCTGAGTCAGGAAACAGATGACCAGAAGTTTAAGAGACTCAACTATAGCTACAATCAGGAGTTGCAGAGAGAGATATAATCCTGTCAACCAGCTGGACTCAAGTGGCCTTTGAACTCTACAGCCTCTAATTTAGGGTTTGGTCTTGCTATCATTAGCACTAATGTTAAGAAATATTGCTTCCTTTACACTAAGAACCTGCTAATTACAGAGGCTTGTTTTACCAGTTAGTGCTGCTTTAATAGGCTTTTTCCATAGCTCAAATATCTTTTTACCAATAAGATCCTTTCCCATGCCAGGAAGGTACAAACCTTCCAAGTTCACAGCTGGTAGCATCAGGAATTAACAAGGGAATTAACAATCAGGGAAAACAAGTAATGCACAACAGGAAGATTCTATAAGCCTTAAAATAGCCAATATTTATAATTACGAAAATTCTAGGTTTCACAGTGATTACACACATGACTTTGAGAAGTGATCAGGAGTCACTCAAAGAAAATGAAATCTACCCATTAGGATGCAGTCAAGCCATACTTTAGAGGCTTTGCAGCCAAGGGATGTTCATATTGGAAGCTGTAGGAACAACATACACAGTGTTAAGCGTTACCTCATCAAAACCATACTGCTCTTTCAGGCTCCAGTGCATTGGGAGGCTTACTGCATATTTCAAATTAAACATGTTACCAAATCAGCAGGTGAAGAATCAGCAAAGCACCCCCTACCCCAGCATCCATCCGTCTCTGTCTATCTTCTATGGTTCTCATCTTTGATTTGGCAAGGGGAAGAAGTCATATGTCTGTTCTCAGCTCTTAAAGGTCCAGGTTTTCAAACGTGGATCCAGCAGGTTTCTGTAATAAATATTACCCAGAGCCTCATGAATTGTGTGAAGTACAAAACTGACAAACTTCAGATTGCAAAGCTAACAAAAGCCTGGGCCTGAAGACCACCTGCAATTTTTATTTTTTTTTTAAATTTTTTTTAGTTAAGCTTTTTAGGCTGCAGCAGGAACTTAGATGATCTTTTAATAGGTGACATTTCTGTGAGCATTTGCTCCAGTTTGAAAGGTAATTTGTATCAGCTGCTCTGGTTCCTGTTCCATGACTCTTTTCCCCCTCTCCTGCAGCTGGCAGCTTTTATACTCACTCCAAGGAAGCAAGAGAGTGAAAAGGGTTATCTTTTATGCAGGATGAGAAAAATGTTTAACACAACAGGATCCTGAAAATGTCTTTACTTAGGCCTTTACCTTTACCAAGGTAAAGAGCCAGACCTTAACACACCTTCTACAGAAAGGGCTACTGAAGTACATCTCCCTTTTTATTCTAAGACTGAGAGAACATTTTAAACCTGCAACAGTTTAAGTGTCAGTGCCCTAAAACGATACTCACTTGGGGTGGCCTACAGCATTCTTCATATAATTTACCTGAAAGTTTGTGTTTAACAATTTGAATAGTTTAAGTCCTGCTGCTCCCAGGGCTTGCAATAAACACACAACCTGCAATCTGAAAGCCCAGGTTAACTCATTCAGCGACTCAAGGAGAAGATCTTGCAGGTTTGGTTATGCCAAGTGAGCATGATTTCCAGAAAATTAAAGGGGTCTATATAGATTCAGAATATAATTAAAGGAGTTGCTCCCTGCATCCCCTCCATTGTGCTGAGCCGCCAACCAGGACACAGCCAAAACTTACTTCCCTTCCAGGGTCTGACTGGAGCCCACACGTGCTCCATGGCCAGAATGACCCACCTCACCTTCAGCTGAGCATCTGCTGCTAAGTCAAGCCTGAAGAGACTTCTCGTAGCAAGAATCAGGCCGGAGCCTATGGAGAAACTGTACCCATGGACATCACAGCCAGATTTCTAATTAAGAGAGTTGCAGGACACTTTTGAATCAGGGACCATAATGTTCTCCAAGGACAGAAGAGTCAGCTTGGTACGACTGCTTCCTGAGAAAGTCTCACAGGTCTGATCACGATCCTCTCTGCTCAGAACAGCACTTAAAGCAGCTGAGAGCTTCCTGTAGATGTCAGAGTGACCTTAGAGCAGCAAGACAGCACCTGGACAAGGGACTGGCTCCCTGTGCAGTTTGATCCCATGCTCATCTGCTTGCCCCTGCCTCAGCTGCGAGGGAATCAGCGCTGCCTTGTCAGGCTCCATTCAGAAGGAAAACAGCAGCTCATAGCCATAGAGATTTGGGCAATTCAAGAGTTAGGCTCCTGCTTGCTCTGTCAAACAGCTGACCTTCCCCATGGCTGTTTTTTAATCACAAATAATTATTTAAATCTATTTAAGGTCAATCTAAAAGTCAGTACTTGGGAGGGCTTGTGCTAGTGAAATGCTCTTTTTGAGGTAAGGCTGTGGATTCAGTATTTCCGTTCAGATTTGTGGTAAAGGCACAGCAGGTTTTTGGCATTCAAAAAATGTCTGGGTTTCCTGCATATAGGATCTGCTGGATGAATTGCTGCAGTTGGCAGAGATGAGCCATATATCAGCTACATATCCCAGGAGTATTTGCACTTAAGAAAATTTTGAAATTCCTTTCAACTTAACATTTTCCCTCTTTAGGTCTTTAAACTGGGTAAGCTCAGCTATTGCTACCAGCGCAACCAGGGCACGATGTGTCTATCTGATAACTACCCACACACTCATTTTTCATGGGCAAGTTTTGTCACTCACAAACAAGACCTGGGCACTCACACCAAGCAGTACCAGCCTCAACCCAACAAATCTGCATGCTCTGGGAGCAGTGAAACCACAGGTACCCTCACAGGCACCCAAAGGCTGCACTTGGACACACTTTTCTGGGTAATGCTCAGGGGGACTAAGAAATCATCAGACTTCAGGCCTGCCAGCAGAGCAGCATCATTGGCACTCCCTAGCATGCCTCTGGTAAAATAAACAAGCACAGACAAATAACTCCTGTAACCTAAGATATGTTTCCCCAGCCCAGGAGCAGGTCAGGCAGTGAACATACATACAGTTACAGCAGCAGATCAGAGGGCTCGGGAAGAACAACAGGTAGCCATCAGCAGCAGCTTCTCCAGGAATTACATGCCTAGCGGCAGTCTTCCCCTCTTCCCAAGCCCTGAGCAGCTGTTAGCACAACCCAGTGCCCAAAGGAGCCTTCCAGTGCCAAGCACAGCTCCAGAGGTAGCAGTCACCCCCGGCTCAGGGCATGGGTCTGTAGGAGACTACACCCATGAACAAACACCAGAGCAAGATAGTTTCAGACAGACATTAGCTGAAGGTCCCCTCCTGCTTCCCTTTATACCTGCCATCTCTCTGAGGCGGTTAATAACCCCACCCACCCTATTTCTACAAATAAACTCACAAGAAGAACCACATAAAGGGAGAAATAATGAGGATTTGTCTCACCTGTGAATCAGTTTTATCTTTCATGGCCTGAAAAGGGCTGGAAGGACTTTAGATGATCACATGGTTTAAATGCCTTTTACCAGGAGGATTAATATCTTCTGTAGTTGTTGCTATGATCATAAAGAATCCCAGAAGGGGTTTTTGTGTACTCTGTGGGTTGTACAGTTGGTATTGAAAAGTTAACAGCATTAAGTGTGATGGATTATTTGAGTATGAAATATTCTTAGTCATAGACAGAAGAGCTGAGCAAACATTTGCCATGAAAAGATGTGAGAGTGTGGGTTTTTTTTTTCCTTCTCCCATCTCTGTGGTATTTGCCTGTTCAGCAGCCAGGAGTAGTTTTATAAGAGTTTAGACATGAAGTGAGCGGCTATATATATGTGTGTGTGTGTGTGGAGAAAGTAAGCTGGAGGAAGAGCTGCATGTGAAGCTGGAAGGCAGCAGCTCCTAAGCTCTGCTACTAGCTGTCACCTTGGTCTGCTTAAGTGATGCACCACCCAGCTGGAGCCCTGAATTTGGGTCCATTCCCAGACACCTGGGTCCAACTCCTAGGTCTGCCACAGACCTCCTGTGAGACTGTACATGAGATGAGCACATCCACTAGTCATGCTGAGCATGTGTTCAAGCAATTGTTCAAGGAAAGTGTTACTGAGGGAGGCTGCAGCATATGGACTCAGAAAAGCTTGCTCCTAAATTATGCCAGTTGTGGATTTACTAGGGGCAGGGGAGCTTTGCCCAGTCAGGCCTGGCTGCAGGGCATGCATGTGCACCCAGGGATGTTTACAGGTTGTGCTGCTGCTCCATGGAGGTCAGAACTGTGTCTGCCTGCATCTGTTGCTGTCAGCTGGGAAATGCTAAAAGTTATAGCCTAGATGGGTGTATGTACAGCACCCCATAATAAGATTTGCCAAATCAGATGCCTATAGCTGATTATAAGTTATGCGAGCAACATGCCAGAGATGATACTTTCAAGCCTGCATCTTGCATGGACATAACATTTCCGTGTGAATAAATAGACCTATGGAAGAAATGGGAGATAGGAACATCTTTGCCAGATGATGTTAAACTGTTCTGCAAATTACTGTGTTTACATTTTGGCCGCACCAAGAACTGGACAGAGTTACCTAATGGCAGATAGTGCTGCATGTTTTATTAGGTCATTTATCAATCAAGTGAAATGTAGGAAGATGTACTTCATGAGTGTATTTTCCTGAGAAAAATCCATATTTTCTTAAAAGGTCTGTTTTCATTTCTCTCTGTTGTTTCTGTAACAGCTATGATCCAGACTAGCTAATTTTGTACTGTCAGTGGCTGTTCAGCTCTCCCACCTCCAGCTAATTTGTTGTTTTCACAGTTCACTGTGTATAAGGGTCTCTTTGTTCTTGTTTAAGGTGATCTTCTCATTCTTATGCAAATGGAACAGCTTGAGGCAGAATGGTATCTTTCTTCAATTAATTTAGAAATTACGTTTGTCATCACAAATCAATATTTTCATACTTGTGGCCAACTTCAAGACATACGGACTAAAGGCCTTTCTTCTGTTCAGCATCTCTGGTGATGCAGAGCCAGTATGGTGCTTTGAGCTGCATAGCCCTGCGCATGGGAGAGACTTGCTATCCAGAACACCATTATCTAATAGCATCATAATGCAGCCTCACATAACACTCTTGTATCTTTGCCACAGTCCATTGTGGGCCAAAACACTTGTATCCACTTGTTTGCTGCAGCTAGCAGCCTCTCCTCTGTTGGCTGAAGACACTACCTATCCAGTGTAAGAGCTGGAACAAGCTGGAATGCCATCAAGTAGCTTAAACTTGGGATGCTTCTCCCAGAACTGCACAAAGGGAATAATTAAGAGGCCTGGTTCAGACAAGTAATTTCTTCTGGGCTGGTAGAATCTGGACATAAAGGGAGATCTGCTGACCTGGACAAATCTGTTCTTACTGACAACTTTTTCTCTCTGTCATCCTGAAATTAGAAGAGAGATTCCTCTCTGGACCTGTAACAGTAAACACACTCATTTTCCCTGACCATACAGGGAGAGTCCAACTATGGCCATCTTAAGCAAGAAATAAGGTCTTATCTTGGTTCTGCTTCACTAAATCATGGTTAATGTTCCAACTTGGTTAGTTCATTCAGTGAGGTTTAAAAAACAAACAAACAAACACACCCAAAAACCAAATAAACTCCAAAATAAAATAAAAAGCCTAGACTAGTCCAGGACTCCTGAAGCCACAAGAGAGAAAATGTAACGGAAGTCCAAATGCATTAAAAAATGAAGAAGATTCTGATCTAAAACCAAGACTAAATAAATCTGTATTTAGATGTAAAACAATCCCAGTGAGAAGTCACACAGATGAACCATGGACTGAGTGCTCCCATCCCACATACCACCTGCCTGGGCAACAGCAACCTTCACTCCCTGTGACACACCCAGCCCCTTTCCCGTTCTCTGGCACCTTGCAAAAGGACTGGGCTTGTCAGTGAGGGGTCCTGCATGGAGCAGCAGAGCCTCTTAGGTGCTGAGCTCTGACAGAAAAAGATGAATTCATACTCTACAGGCAGAAGGGGGCTGTTAGGAATTCACATCAATTTCTAGGCAGAAATCAAAGCTATGCGGAGTCCCTGACAGCCCTATCTTTGTTTCTTTGTTGTTGGCATTGTGACCCCACTATGTCCCTTTTTACTTGTTTAAATATTGGGACATGCAAATAGCAGCGACCGAAGGAGTGCGTCCTGGCCTGGGCACTTCCATCTAATTCAGTCTGAGATAGCATGTGTCTTCATTGGAGACACGCTCAGAGCAAGCCAGGATTGCCAAAGATTGTAGTGTGCTCTTTCACCCCAGGGATGTTATTGCTAGGAGCCATGCATTTTCTATCGCAAGATCTTAAAGTACTATTTTTTTTTTTTGAGCATATCTCATTAAGTTTCCATCACCCACCCCTCCATGTGATGATGAAAAGCACGTTATTGTCCCCGTTTCAGAGCTGGGGAAACTCAGGCATGAAGGGCTCAGTTTAAAGCAGCCTTTCTAAATGGATACAGGGAGGCTTTGTCAGAGTCCTGGAAAGAACCTGGCTCTCCCAGGTTGCAAAGCTTATGATTTTAGCCTAAGACCATTTTTTCTCTCCTGTATAGAGCCCTGACAGTCCTGTGAGGAATATTATGTAAATACAGGTTGTAGCTGTTGACATAAATCACTATAAATCAGTAGCTGACATGAAATGCGTAAAGCTGCTGCTTCTTTCCTAATGGATGAGCATTTCATACACCTGACGGTGCTGAGAATCACAAGCCTGCTCTCATCCCTCACTCTCAGCATAACCAGATGCAGCCCTGTCCCTGCATCCAGCTGTGCTGACTGTGCTCAGCCCCACTGCAAGGAAATACCCTTTCAAAAGCTGCCCCTTCCCATTCACCCGTCTCGGATGCACCGCAGATAAAAGGGCTTTTGTACATCGCATCCACCCATCCACTCATCCATAAGCTGATCTCAGCCCTACTGCAGGATGAAATCCTTTGTTTCTGTCCCTCTACACTTTCCACTGCTCTCCTTGCCATCCCCCTTGCATCAGTCCAATATCCTGCAGCAAAGGCTTTATCACCTGCCAAGCCAGGCTCACCACAGGATGGTGGCACCTTGGGCCCTCCCTGTGTGGGCAGGGAGAGAGGCAAACCAGGGTTAGCCACTTTGGCAGCCAAAGCACAGGTGGTCCAGGGGCCGGTGTTGCTGTCTTTCCAGCCTGGAGCCAGAAACAGCTAAACATAATAGGAAAGTGTCCCTTGACGTGAAGGTGCTCTGGACAGGGCTCACCATCAGATGTGTTAGCGACCAGCAACTTCAGTGACAAAAGCCAAAACGGTTGCCAACAGTCAACATCAGACCTTCTAATGTTACCAGTACCAGGGTGGCTACACTACAAGTAGGGCTGTAGGGTTTTTTGCTGCCCACCCATCCTTGTGAGCCACTCCCCTCTACTCATGGGTGAAGAATACACCCTTCAACAGGCACTGCCTGAAATGTTTTGTTGCTGGTCTTTCCACAGCCCAAGGAACAGGTTTGTGCCAGAAACCCAAGCTGCCTTCCAAAACGTTCCTGGTGCCAACAGCACCCCTTAGCTTTTAACCTTTTTCCAACCCCAAAACATTTCCTCCAGGATCTCTGGGGCAGTATCAAGATGGGACGGTGAGATAAACTGACATTAAAAAGGCAAGGTGTCAAAAGCAGGCAAATAGAGGTCAGTATTACACATCCTAGGCATGGAGTCCCCAGGTCTTTTCCTGTTGCAGCCCCAGTTACTGGGGTGCCATAGAACAGCATGGTTTTGTCAAAGAAACCAGGTTAAACTGCATGCACAAATGGCACTGACCTTTCCGGGGGATGGGGTTGGACTCAGTATCACCAAGCTGCAGTCTGGCAAAGGGCTATCCACATCCCACTCCAGTCCTCAGCATCTTCACCATCCTCCTCTCTCCCTGGCAGGCTCTGAGCCCAGAGAGCATTCAGCACTTCCCACCGTGGCACCTTGGGTCTGCCCAGGGCTTGCAGGTGCTGCCACACTCCTTACCCCTGCAGTGCTCCGGCATGGGCTAGTGCTTGTTGGGAGAGCCATGGCAGAGGCTGGGCATCCCCATGGGGCAATGCACCAGCCATATCCCACGGCCATCCCTTGCACTCAGAAAGGTGAGTGTCTCCAACCAGCTGAGCTGATATTTCAGCCCAGACACCCGGGCAGCTCTGACTGAAAGGGTGAGTAGCTGGTGCAAAACCTTCCTGAACCTGTGCCGAGCTCAGAGCTTGCTCCTCAACAAGAGGTGAGGGGTGGGGGGGGGGCAGAGCAGAGGGGAGATGTCATATACAGCCTGGGAGAAAATACAGCTCAGGTCCCAGACAGCTGGGTTGCCATGGCTGAATAAGCTAAATCTGGACTATGGTGTGTGGTGAGAATAAATGCGTCAGTACCCAGCGGAATAGAAAAGCTGTCCAGGTAGATCTCCACTTATTTTTCAGGCTGGACTACACAGCTCTTCTCCATTGACTTGCAGGACAGAAATCTTTGAGTTTTGGAGCTGATCATCCAACTAAGAAATGACAGAGAAGAGGGGAGCAGTAGCTCTCAGCCGTTGGTAACCTATCTAGGGAGTGAATGAAAGTGACAAAAACCTGCCAGCACACTGCCTACACATGAAGAAATTCTGTTTCCAGTCCCCCAGGGGAGACTTCTCCTGAAAATCCCTTTCCTGGGGTTGGCGGGGGGGAGGTGGAAATCTCTGCATGTGTGTGACTTTTCCACCTACCTTAGACCTATACAAATGACGACACTGTGACAATCATCACATTTGTGTCAAAGGAACAGGACAACCTTGCAGCTCAGGGCTGTGACAGACATACCTGGGGTGACCGCAATGTGGGGCACTACCTGCAGTCCCAACAGTGCAGCAAGCTGTGGGCACTACCAGAAATCACAGCCGTAGTTGCTAACTGCAGAAATGGGGGCCATAGAGACAGAGGTGCAAAGGAGCTGCAGGAGGAGGCCACACGTGGGATCTCACCGTCCCTCTCACACATCCTCCCTGCCTCCTTTCCGAGAGACAGGGAGAGGAGCCCAGCAGGGAGTGGAAATGCAATGGGAGGAGGACAGCATGTGTTTCTCTTTCAGACAGAGTCCCCTTTGCAGCGCTCACTGAAATTTATGTATGAATGCTGTGGTGTTCTTCATAAACAAGCATTAAGAAAACAAAAGGGTGCAGGAAGTGAGGGGAAGGGAAAGGGAAAAAAGACAAGACAGAAGCTGGAGGTGGTGACAGGCAAGGTTGCTACTCAGAGTTATTCAGTGTTGTCCCTGCTCATGTGCTCTCCAACAGTATAATTTCAGAAAGAGGTGTCTCCCCATGCTTTGCTTCTGCCCTGCCTGGCCCGCTGATCAGTTCTGCCCTGATTTCTGATACACTTGTGCAGCGTCCACACCATTTTTCTGGGGGGGGCGGCACAGCAGGCTGAGCTTTTCCAACCCAAGGAGAACTTCGGTTAGCACTGCAGCCCTCCCTCCTGTGTGTTACATGTAGGGCTTTTACATGTGACTAATAGTCAGACGTACACACAGAGTGCAAAAATGAAATGGATTTGGAGAAATTAGTTCAAATGATGTCTATGCTTTTGGGATCTCCAAGGACAAGGGCAGCAAGCACACAGGTTGAGTTCTGAACTCCCAGTGAGGCATACACAGATCATGATGTTCATAAATTCAGAGTCTTATTTGACAGCAAATAGAATAGAAGAAGATGAATGTGCAAGCATACATATTTGGTTATAGAGTTCCTTAATATTAGTTACTGGTAAAACAGCATTTCTTCTATGAACAGAGAATCCTATCTTTAGTCAGTTTTTTGTTAATTTACTCAATTTCATCAAATTACTCACCTCCTAATTTAATCAAATAGGGGCTATATCCCCAGGAATTCCTCTGACAAAGGGGTATTCCAGAATCTGGAAGACTTTTCAGGTATAATTTAAAGAAACTTGCAGCAAGAATGACTGAGTAAAGATAGGAGGGTTAGGAAAAGAGGAGTGAGAGCATGTGTGTGTGAGAGAGTACTTCACTTTCTCCTAAGTGAGGAGAATTATACCTGTCCTTAAGCTTTGTGGCAAGTGGAGCTGAGGTCCCTGTTACTGGGTTTGGACTAGTTTGCTTTCCTCCCAGTCGTCTTTTCTTCTCTTTCTCTCTTTCTCTTTTGCTGTTTGCAGGCCCTGTATTTTTATGGAAAACTAACATTGCTTCTTATGGAGTCTTTTTAGGTTTACACACATTAACAAGACAGTAAAAAGCTCTGTTTGGGTCAGTACAGGCAGAGAATAAAAGACTGCTGTTACTCCTGGGCTGAGTCAGATGGAGTGGTAGATGACTTCTTCTCCTGGGAACACAATGGGGGTGCCAGGGAGCCACTACCTTGAAATCCCACCCAGAGCAGTATCATCAAGAGCTAAGAGCTCTTCCTAGCTCTTTCTAGGTATTGGGAGTTGTCCCCAGAAGGTGACTGTATTGTAATGCTTTGAAGGAGAACTACATGATGATGCATTCCCATCTCATGACCATCACGGGTATTGTGATCCCTGGGCTGGCACAGGAAAGTGTCCAATTGATTCTGAAACATTTGAGATTGACTGCAGACCAAGCCTGTCTACTCTTCTTTATTGCTAACATCTCCTGCCTTGGATGTGGTTGGGCAAACCCTACTGTTAAACCCTTGCATCTTCAGATCTGATCGTCTGCTTCAGGCAACATGGCTGTGAGCTAGTGGATCGCCGGGATGCAAGCTGGGAGCTTTGTGATGCATGCGGCCCTGGGCTTCCTCCACGTTGGGCTGAGCTCTGGCTCTTGGGTCACGCAAGGTGTATCTGCAAGATGTTGAAAAGTCTGGTGGTTGTAGAACCAAAGGAAGAATGGAAACAACATAAAGGCAAAAAATAATCAGCTGGAAACATTAATTTCAGTTAAAAAATAATTTTGCATTATAGTACCCCACCTACGGTCATTTCACCAGTATTCTAGGAAATGAGTTCAGTTGTGCATGTGTTTGCAAAAGCAGCAGCATTTAAATCTTCTACAGAAGATGTGAGAAGAGATATTTCAGTCTCTCTGTAGTCAGGATTTGCATGAGAAACTTGATTCCAGGAATTACACACATCCAACAAGAGAACAAAGACCTATTATATGACCTACCTGTCCAGTCTAATCAGCTCATATGCTGAATGAAATTAATTACAGCAATTAGAAACTGAAATGAATATGCCAGTGTTTCTCAAGAAATAGAACTTGGTAATGTTTCAATTATTTAAACATTTTAAAATTACATTTTCAGTTATCAGTTTTCATTTTTATTTAATTTTCCAGTCTTCTGTTACCTTTTATAGCTTTTGTATCTACTATGATGATGTTAGGACATGTAATCTTCACATCATAAAATAACGTGAAAAAAAGTGAAGAATAATCTCTAATCAAAAATAGTATTTTCAAATGCAATTCTGGCATTTTCTGAAATTAAATCTTTTTCATATTGAAGTTTCCTTTTCCCCATCCTCTCGAAAGGAATTGCAGAAAATTAATTCAACTTTTATCCAGGGAATAGCAGAATAACAAATAAACAAAACTCACAAACATCGAGATGAAGAAGTTTTCAATGAAGCACTTCTTCCTAGCCTTGCTCACTGCAAAATCTTTCTGGATGAGTGACAGGTCACAAATTATCTATAGAAATCACCTGCCAAATAATTTCAAATTAAGTGTGCAAGGAAACCATGATGTGCTCTTCAATAATTCAGAGAGTCACCTCTGCTATCCATTATCCATGACTGCCCAGCTGTAACAAGGGAGCTGCCAGCCAGAGCTGAGCCTTGCTGTGCTGGTCAAGGGGGGTGAAGCCTTGGGAAGGAGGGTATGGGACTGATGGAGGTCACCATGGATGTGTTGTGGTGATGCTGAGATAGGAAGGTAAAGGCACTGTACTTGGGCCAATGCATTTGGGCCCATGGTTGGAAGTCTTGGCTGTTGGACACATTACAGACCGGGCCTGTGTTGCTGCCTCGCTTAGAGGTAGGATGGGAGTGTACGGAGCCTGTGCAGGAATCACAGCCTCGCCCGCCTCCTTCCTTGGGTGGCCTTCCCAGGCTTCCCACCAGCCAGACAGTGCAAAGGGTTTCCAAGAAAGCCATTCAGTCCATTGCAGTCAATTAATCAGAATAAGTGGTACACCCTGTCTGCTGTCACAAACCATTGCAAAGAGTTTCTGTAATCCTGCCTTTGAACGCTGTGGTTATTGCCGTTTACAGTGGGTTTATTAGATGCTTAATTGAATTGGTCCTGCCCGCAGTACTCATCACTAACATGCTGGCCATTAGCGGCTGTTAATGAGGAAATCCAGAGGATTACTGCATCAATTATCAGGTTTGGTTTGGACCGGAGGGGCAGCCCACAGCAGGCTCCTGTGAATTCAGCTGAGAAGTGTGACACAGTGAGTGTGCGGGGAGCCAGTGTGCTATAGCTGGCTTGCGACGTCTCAGGGAGGCGCACAGCAACACATCCCCATGTGCTGGGACTCCGCCATCCAAGTGCTCATCTCCATCCTGCAGCAGCAATGCTGGAGAGGAAAGGACCAGCACCTCCATGATGCCATGGGAGAAGGAACCGCCTGGTCTGGGGCAAATCACCAAGACAAAGGATGCAAAGCTATGGGAAAGGACGTCAAATGACTATACCTTTTCAAAAAGTAGACAAACTGTTTGCTTGCTGGTGGGGCCTGGTGCTCAACAACCCTGTTCCACCAGATAAGAAAGTATCTTGCACATGAAACAACACTGTGTGCACTGCAGCATGGAGATTCTTACCCGTATTTAAGGCAGATAAACACACCTATTTCTGGATAAGAGGGGAGCTCAGCAGTCAGATCACACCTTTGCTCTCCCACCAAGCACAAAAAGGTGTGCAAAATTACACTGGGGTTGGAGTGGGGTGCATCACCTCTGTGCTGAGATATATGGAGGCTCCTTCTGCCTCGTCATGGAGTGAATGAATAACCCTGCTCAAAAGAGATTGCAGTCCAGGAAGGCTGAGGGCAGACACATACTTGTGACTGCGATGAACTAGAGGCAGTTCCCTGGCAGAGGTCACAGACTTCTGGGGAGAGGACAGGACTCCGCTGAGCAGGGGTAAGACAAGGGACAGCCAGAACCCTGCCCTCACAGGGCCATGGGTACTGGCAAAGAGATGGGGGTGCTGGGAAAAGAGGAAAATGGGAGCAGGGAAAGGGAAGAAGGGAAAAAAGGTTTTAGGAAGTGGTAGAGGTATAAAAAAAGACCTGTAGAGATTCAGGTTATTCTGTCTTCCCATGATAAATAGCCTGGGCCACCAGTAGCACCAAAGGTCTGATGACATGTATCCTTCCCTCTCTGCAGTTTTAGCCCAGTTTTATAGCTTGGGAACTTTGGATCTGTAGGGAGTGCACAGTTCCACACAGTATCTGTGGTAGAGCTGGAAACTGGCCCAGATTGTCCAAATACAAACATGCCCATGACAGGTCTCACTGTGTCCCACACTAAGGCTGATTTAATGCCTCCATGAGGAAAAAATGCATAAGAGACAACACGTGGAAAAGTAGAGATGGAACACCTCAAAGCTGCAAAACAAAGGTTAGACAACTACCAAAGCAACCTCTCCACTTCTTGGCATTTCCTGAAAGCACCCAAGAGGCAGTAGGCATTGCCAAGAGGTTCTCTGCCCAAAGTTGTTACCGCAGAAATGTCCATAAATAGCCAGGCAGGAGGCACCACAGCTGCCTGACCTCACTTTCCTTGTCAGGCTCCCGTTCCATACCTCATCCTTACAGGAACGTGACTGACCACTCAGCTAGAGCCTGAGGCTGCTGCAGATGCCCTGTAGCTTCATGGGTCCTTGGGTGGGGAAACAAAGACCTGAAATAAACAGCAGAATCTCAGCAGGACAGGAGCCATGCTGTGAACTACTCCATGCCTGGTGTTTCTGTTTCACTGCTGGTCACTGGTCCTTCTCTCCTAGGAGAGAGGGGGCTGTCCTGAGAGAAGAGGGAGAGAGGGAAGGAGGGACAGTCTCCCACACGAGGAGGAGGATGCCACACGCAACCAGGGCCTCCCAGCAGGAAGAAGACATCAGTTGCAACCTGCTTTGCTGAGCAGCAGCCTGCTCTCCAAGCCCCTGAGAAGAACTGGAGGGCTCGACCCTGCCTGGCTTTGAGAGTATACTGTTGATGCAGCATGGACCAGCTGGTCCTGCCAGGACTATGGGGATGCTGGCTGTCTGTCTGCTGCCTCACCTTGCTGCCAAAAGAAAACTAGGGAGAGGAATTTTTTCTCCCCTTCCCCCCATCTCCCTTCCCTGCAGTTCATTTTTCTTTTCAGATAAGAGATCGTGCATGAGCAGCGTTAATTATGCTCTGTGGAGGTGAATATGGGGCTGCTGGGTTGTGGCAGCTGGGGTTTCTCTGCTCCTGTATCTGAGGCAGTGCCTTTGCTGCTCCCCCGTGCTGATATGGAGCCCAAGGAAACCCTGCACAGGGACCTGCTGTGGAGCTGGGGCAGGCTGTGGGGTGCCTGTGCCCCAGCTGCTGGTCTCCTGTGCCATATTAGCCATGGATGCTGCAGAAAACAGATTCAGCAGTGTAACAGTGTAATGGGTGATAGCTGTGAGGGGAAAGAAAGGGAACAAGGGACTAGTGAGGGAAAAAGAAAGGAAATGATCATGAGGCGAGATGGAGACGACACTAGAGGGATAAAGGAATAGGGAGCCCTAGAGAAACTGAGAAACTGACTGTCCTTTTTGCATTAGACATTTTCAAGTGCTGTGACAATTTCATTTTTAAAAAATGTTAATGGGAGAAATTGAGGTCTCCTTCCCCCCCAAACCCGTTCCTTCCCTGGCTTGCAGTTATGGCAGGAGGCCTCTTTTGAAAGGTTGCCTGAAGGGGAGAGATGAACATAGAAACGCATCTTCTCAATGCTCCCAAGCTAGAGGAACACAATAACAGGGACGGCTGGGTGCCATTTTCTAGTTAGGAGACAGAAAGGCAGTGAAGAGGATGACCAACCAACCACCACCAAAGGCACCACCTTCAACCAGTAGAGCCAGGGAAGGGCAGACCTGAGTGAAAGGATATAGGGGAGTGAACTTCCAGGTGATCTCATTTCTTCACTCAGCCCTGAGGAGAAGGCACAAAATAAAGGAAGGAAATTGTCTCTGCTCTGAGGGGTGCCAATGCTAAGCAAGCCCTGAGGAGCAGAAGGAGGGCAAAAGAGGGTATCACTGAAAACAGCAGCTCCCTGCCAATGGGAAGAACAAGAAACCATCAAACTTGGATCAAAATGACACTGTGAGAAAGGGAAAAAAGCCCCTTGCTGAGGTGGAGTAGGCTGGTCATTAGCTCTCCCCAGTGGCGGAGGGGGAGGGAGGCTGCTGGAGGAACTGGTGGGATGATTACTTGGGGACCTGAGGAACTGACAAGAGCAGCTATTTCCATTTCAAATGGGCAGGCGAGAGGAGATCAAACACATTTCACAGTAATGATCCGGAGCCTTTCCCTGCACACTGAGACACACAAAGGCTCAGTGTAATTGAAGCCACACAGCTTAGATGGAGAAGCAGAAAGCTGCTCAAGGGGGCTGGGGGAACAACACCCACAAAGCAAACACAAAATCTCGACTTGCAACAAACAAAACAGCTCTGTGGTATGCACAGAGCATCTGAGAAAAAAAACATTCTCCAGCATAGGGCTCCCTTCTCTCCAGTCTGCCTACTACAGACTGTGCACGCACCTCAAGAGCTGCTCTGCAAAATGACACCATACCACTCTTCCTGCAGCTCCACAGAATCCATGGACACCTATTCTCAATGCTATGGGTGAACGAGCCAATGAAAAAAATTAAAAATCAGTAGTAAATGAGCATTTGTGTTGAACCTTGAATTAAGATGGGTAGGGAATAAGAAAGCCAGTACAGCACAAGGTGGACTTGAGATCCTTTTTCTAATTCATCCATTTTATAAAAAGACTCGGGTGACTCCAGTTTAAAACTAGTAAGGAATATTGATCAAGTGCTCACTGCTTTTCATTCCCTGATCTCCTGCTGAGGCTGCATTTTGGTATTCAGTGGTGGTTTGATATGGTCCCATTCTTCCTACCTGGAAAATAGCCTGAGATACATCAGCCTACTTCAGAGGGAGAGACCTGTGCCACTGCCTCCACTACCACAGGGTTTAAGAAACTGTCCCAAGGTAATAAGGATTGAATACTTTATCCAGACCCAAATTTCCAAATGCCACCTAGAGAGTAAATCTGAGTCCTTCCCAATCCCAGTCTGCCAGCCTAGGAGCCTTCAGACAAGGGGGGAAAGTGTTGCCATGTTGCAGAAAGTATGAGAGTCAGGTTTGTTTAATGTAAAGTGCCGTGTGTTTATTTATTCAGTTAATCCAAATTTAGTTAAAACTGCCTGCCTCAGGCAAGAAATGCTTGCCTTAGAAACAGGAGCATCCACAATGGTGACATATCAATCACCCTGAAGACTCCTGGTCCATCCTCCCTCTGCACATTGTCACCTCCGCCAAGCTATGGCAGAAAATCAGAGCTTTTCACACAGTTAGCAAAGCCAGGAGCCCCTTTACAGCGAGGGATAAGACCACTCTGCAGAGCACTGGGTCTTTTCTTCAGACACAGGCAGAAGCCTGCATGCCTCCTGCTACCCATTACTTAACTTGTGCACAGCAGAAGGAAGAAGAGAAAAAGCAGTTTCTAAGGTAACCATGCACCCAGCGCTTCAGGCTGTGCACAGCCAGCTGCTGGGAACAGCTGGGAGGCAGCGGACAGCATGCAGGTGGGTGCTGTCCCGCACGAGAAGCCCCATGCAGCAGTGGGGAGGCACAATGCTGTGCCCATCCGGACAAAAAGGCCCCATGTGGGCCATGCTCCAGCAACCCCATCCCACAGGGACTGGGATGTGGGTCAGTGAGATGGCCCGGCTCTCTGGAGAGGTGATGCTGTGCAACCCTCTCCCCACACGCAGATGCAACAAAACCCTCTTGGAGAGCACCAGCATGGAGGCTTGCTGCAAATCCCACAGCGGTTCCTCCCTCCTCCACCCAGGTTCAAAAGGCTGCTTATCACCCCAGCTACCTGTCTCCTTCCCCACAGTCCCACATCACAGCTCTGGCTACCAAGAGATATTTTTAACCCTTGTAGCCTGACCTTCTCCAGGGCTCAACTACCGTGGTGGTGAGAGACAAGGATTAGTCAGCACAGACAAAGCAGTTCCATCCCAGGGCTGAGGTGGGACAGAGCCTTGTGGCAACATGGCTGAGAGATCTCCAGGTCAAACCAGGAGCTGTCCTCTCGTACTGGGTGATGTGGCCAGTCCCCAGTACAGCTAATGAGATTTAGTCATAGGAGGAGTTTCAAACCCTCCAGGGCTGAAATGAGAGAGCTGAGGTACCTAGAGATGAAGATCCACTGGTGTAAGCTCAGGCTCCTAAGTGGCATGAACCCAGGCGCAGGTCTGCACAGGGTGTTCTGGGGCCAGGTCATTCTGCACCCATATTTTATGTGCAGCAGGGACAAGGCAGTGAGCACCAACAGCCAAAAGGGTGCCTGGGCTATGACCAAGCACAAGGTGGACACAGTTTGCTGCCTTCTCTAGCGGAGATCATCCAAACCACAGCCTGCCCAGGCTGGAAGGGATTTTGGACTCTTCTCCAGGGCTGAGGCTTCTGTCTCCTTTTGTCATGAGAGTTTGGTCTGAGCTCAGCTGAGGAAAAGCTCAGTGCTGGGACACAAAGCACTGCTGAGGTGAGGATGGAGCAGGGACTGAAAGGAATGACATGAGCAGAGAGGAGCCTGTGCACAGAGCACAGACCATGAAGGGAGAGGGAGGCACGTGTGTGCACACGTGTATGCACATGTGTGTGCTGTGGGGCTGCATGTGGGGGACAGGGCAGTGCCCCAAGCATGAAGGAACCTCTGTAAAGAAGCATGTGGGTGAGTGAGTGTTCCTGGGGCACAGGAGGGGCTGCAACAGCCCCGGTGGCTCTCAGACTAAAGCAACCACAGTAGGCAGCCCTCTTCATGCATAGGCCACACAGCCCCACATAAAACCCTTTTGTGATGCACAGCCCTGGGCATTAGCACTCCTGTCTGGAAAAGTCTCCTTTAGCATGTGCGGCATATAGATGTGTGTTTATGTGTGCAAGATAGACCCAGGTGTGAACCCTCTGTGTGTGTGTGTGTGTGCATTCAGGATAGGTACAGGTACACAACACACACAGATGTTCTGTGGCAGTGAGTGAAAGCCCAGACACTAATTTCTGAGCCCATCCTGTAAAACATGGACAGCGAAGCCTCTGCCCGTGCTGTACACAGAGCACCTCAGCCAGCTGGCAGCCCCACCTTGTGCTGCAGCCAGCACCAACACAGCCTTGCCTGATATTGAAACCATTACTCTTCACCGGTCCCTCGCCCTGTGCTGCCTCTTTTCATCCCCAAGAAGCTTGGAGCTAAAATTATACACCCGAATAATTACTCTGTGGCTTGAAAACAATTTCCCTCCCTCCCCACCCTTTTCTTTGACGTGTGTGTTTAATATCAAATTATTTATAACCCAGCCTCGCGGTCAAGCTTTTAATGAAAGAGCTGCCAGAGACTTTTAAAAGCATCGTATTCACTCGACTGGCCACATTATGCTGAGTAAGGGCTGCAGGGGCTTTAGCAGAAGGAGTCTTACTGATGAAAATCCCCCCAGTCCATGCACGCATGTGTTTTACTCACTCACGCTGCCTCTTGTTCTCTCCATGTCGTTTGTTCTGTCTCTCCTTCCCCTATCTAGATCTGTATTCTCCATGTGGCTATCATGAAATTACTGCCAGCACTGATGTCTACAAATAAAAGAATGATTAAACAGGGATTCTTCAATGCCACACGAATTTTTCCTTCCCTAGGATTATGTATAACCAAAGAGAGGTCAAATAAATGAAGGAACAGACCCTCTAACCGTCCTTTATTTCTTCCTTAGCTTTATCTGCTTCTTTTCACCGCACTAACCTTTTCCTTCTATACGTATATATGCGCATATACATATTCGTCTCCCCCTTCAGCATGAAATATTGATGAATTCTGCTCCCCTAAATGAAGGTTTGTTGGAGAAGAAGCCTGCAGTTCATCTTCAGAGCAGGAGGAATGCAAATGTGTTGAAATCCTGGGAGGGATGGGACAGCAAAATACAAGGGCTGCTGCAGCAGCTGCCAGATCACGTTTAATTCTGTGCACGGGCACAGACAGTAGCAGGGCAGAAAAGCTGCCCTGAACAGCACTAACCCTCCTAGTTCCCCAAAAAAGAGGCAAAAACTTGCTGCCCAAGTAGGAAGCTTATTTGCACAGAAGATATGCCTTGAATTATAGGGGAGGGCCAAGCTACTCTTAGCACAGATGTAAATCTGTGGTACTGAAGCTTAAAGGGAGTTATTCCAGATTTACACTCCCATCAGGGGGGTTTATACATGTAGTTTTCCACAGTGCCTTCTGCCATCCCAGGCACCACTGCACACATCCAAGTTTCATGGGCTCTGTCAGGAATAAAGCATGCATAACTACTTGGTAATCAATCCTCTCTGAGTCTAATGTAAAATTCCTGTCCCCAGGGGATCTGAGCACTTAGAAGAAGAAAACCAACAACAACCCATAACATTTAGGGAGCTGCGCTTTTCTTTGTATTCTCCAAGGAACAAAGTGGTGATACCTGTTCGTCTGGGTATGTAATTGGGCTCCCAGTGCTGAGTGAAGAAATCAAAAAGAGGTGAAAATTGCATGCAGACCTCCAAGTGAAGTGCTGTGGCTGTTCCTGATCATTTGCATTTGGGTAGGGAAAGATGGAGGTAGAAGGCCTCTTGAGTCCCTGCAGAGGTTCCAGACCACAGCCTTTTCCAAAGAGACCCACTGACCCCCTTGTGCATGCTCTCTCAATACCTGCATCTGAGGAGGCATCCTATGTTCTCCATCAGGAGCTGAGTTTTCAGGCTCAGGCAAGATGACAGTGAGGAAAGGCACAAGTGAGAAGAGATCGGATGTTAAAGGCTCTTCCCAATCCTCCAAGTCACTAGAGCATCTTTGTTTTCCCCAGATATGAAGGTCTCTCTGGATCTAGAGAGGAGAGTAACAAGAACTTCCCAAGCTCTAATGCTATCAACACCTTGAAATTAGTACTGCACTGGCACCTCTAAACCTAAATGTCCTCTGCACTAACTGACTCAATTTTTAAGTGACTAAAAACCTTGGTAACCCCCCCTACAAGTCCCTCAGACAGAAGCCAAACCCAGTGAAGCCAAACACAAGCAACAGCAGCTAACTCGATGCTTGCCCATATGCAGCTGCATGCCTCAAGCAACCCTACCAAACCCACTGCTATGCTACCCATCCCAAGAGCCACAACATCTCTGCTGGCCTCACAGCCACTCACAGGAGCCAGCCATAAGGGGGAATTTATGAGGGTTCCCATGAGCTCTGCTCAGCATCACACACTCCCTGCCCACAGCCAGCCCAGGGAAAGAACCATAAATCCCATTTCACAGATGAGAGGAGTGAAGCATGGAGAGGTGGACAATTTCAGTCAAAGTCCTCATCCAGATACCTACTACCTTCACTCCCTAGCTCTTCCCAAATATCTGTGAGTGGCCCAGACCCCTTACAATGTCCTGCTCCGGCACTGCAGCTTGTGGTGTTGGGGGGTACCCAGTGCTCCCCCTCCTTCTCCTCCATGTGTTGCCAGCTGAATGCTTTATTTTTTTTCCCCAGTTCAGAAGGCAGCTTCACGCATCCCACTGTGTGGCTTATCTTCTGCAATTAGCACTTCCCACCATATCTGACAGGAGAGAAAGGCTCAGCTGCCCCTGATTAATTGTCAAGTATTTGCTTTCTTTTCCACTTCTGTGGCCTGGAATTAATTAGTTTATCCCTATTATTCCTTTCATGGGCCTGAGCATTCTCCTTTTTTGTACAATTATATATAATAGCAATGCTTGAAATCCCCTGGGGAACAGCTGAGAGAGGCTGTCAATGGGGAGGAAAGGAGCCTTAAAGCAGGGAGATTACTAAAGGTCATACGCCCTACAGCTTCCCTGCGGTCTTAAAATATATACTATCCTCTGACTCTAGCACAAATCCTTTCCCCTTACCACCTGCCTTGCTGCCTTCTCCAGTCTTTTCAGTGAGTTAATGTCTTAACAGCAGGAAAAGTTTGCAGACCTAAATCCTAAGTGTGAGCAAGAGATGCAACACAAGGGCCCCCCTTAGCTGGACACCTTCAGGTGTTGCAGAAAACACAGATCTCACAGCCCAGCAGGGAGAGTCTAGCAATACTTACCTGGCCCCTATAAACTACATGGCAATAGGAACATTGGCTGTAATTTGAAGGAGATATTACAGCTTAGATGCAGCAGCTGAACACTGCCTGAGGAGGATTGCTCCTGTGCTCCCCTCACAAGACAACTGACAGCACCCCTCTGGCCTTGGGGAAAGGAGGAGAGAAGAGGGTTTCTGAAAGCAGAGCAAGCAGACCATGCTCAGTCCCTCCCTTGCAAACACAGCTGGCACTGGAACCAGTGCTCACATCCCACTTCTTCTTTCCTGAACAGTGGTGTAAATCAGGAGCCAACGAGTATGAAAACACTGTTATTGAAAGCAATCCTTGCTCCTTTGGCCAAAAGGAGAAGGCTTTTCTGCTATTCTTTATTGAGTTTCTCCAAGCCAGTCCTTCCCTAGAAACTACAGCACTCAGGGAACAGTATGTGGGGCAGTCCTTCACCCTGCATGGGGGAAAATTAAAGCATCTGGGAAGAGAGGAGACAAGACTTCATCTAACTCCTGAACTGTTCGCAGTAGATCCATTTAAGCCCTTATTTACTGAAGTTTATAAACCCATAATTGTCATCTGCTGCCTTATCTCATTCACACCCCTCATTAGGCAATTTGATCTTTACAGTCTAAAGTGCTTGGGCTACCTCACTTAACTGCATTTCTCTTTAAGCTGGGACATGATGTGCCAGGTGGCTGTGTTTGACCCAGCACAGTCAGGGTGCTCTTCAGGTGTCAGGGCTCCAGTGCATGAAAATTTCCATGCTATCTAACTCATAGGTGTGGCAACACGGTGCAGCCAGGATGCTGCCCCCAGCTCTCAGGCTGTCAGTACGACAGTGGCTGCACCTGGGCTGATGAGGGAGGGATTCCAGGGCATTTACACAGCCAAAAATTTGGGAAGTGCTTGTTGTCCCACTACAATACCTGCAGATCTAAAGCTGTTCAGCTTTGAGTCAGAGAACAGGTAGCAGGTTGACTCTTCATGGGTGTTTGCAGGGAGGTGGGGTGATGGGTCAATATAGTGTGCCTAAGTGACCCTGACACCCCACTCTTTGGATTGACATTTTTCTCCCCCTGCTTCCCTGCCTCTTACTCCTACTCAGCTCTGCCTTCATTTGGCTGTCTTAATTATTATCAGTGCCCAGTTTCCCCCCATGCCATCATTTTGGGTAGACTAATAAATAAGGGTGATAAATATGCAGAAGGTGAATGCTGTGCATTGCCTGGGCTGCAGATCAAGAAGCGGCTGAGGACTGCAGCTGGGGTGGTGTGTCCTCTCCCGCAGCTCTCTTCCCCCTCCTTTCTTTCTTTTTCCCTCTCCTGACTTGCAGCTCTGCCTGTTCAGCATCACAGACCCCTCTGAACTTGCTCTGCAGGCAGGGTGTGAACAGAGAGAAGCCATGCCTGGCAGTCTGTAACTATGGAATGATGTGTGTGTGTGTCAGGGAGGGGGAAATGTGTCCAGGGCTAGCCACGCACACAATTTGGAGCTAGGAAATGCAAGCACACTAATTATATTACACACACACTTACACCCTTGTTATTTGAATCACCTTCTGCACTCTTCAGTATACGGTATGCTCCCGAGAGCATCTGCTCAGCAAAAGGCATTAACATATGAAAAGAAGGGAGCTTGCTTTAAAGCAACTGTATGCTATATGTATCCATCCGGAGCTTGTGCTGCAGTTGGTGAGTCATTTCAGGGGAAATGGTTGCATTGCTCTCTGCTTGGAAAGGCATCTAGCTTAGCACCGGTGGGTTCTCTCCCTTGACTCAGCATGGTGTTGGGGGAACAGCCATTTCTCTGCTCACAGAGTCAAAAGGACATAAAACACCCACAGCTGTTTCCCTTATCCATTTTTCTGGGAGATTACAAGGTGGGGTAGTTTCTTGCCTTACTCTAGTGGGAGTGTTTCCTTGTCTTGGCCCTTTGGGGCATGGCTGAAGAAGATGGGTCTGTATATGGGGAGAGAGAGTTATGCCAGTGGTCTGCTGAGGGGTCAAAACAGCCTCTGTTCCGAAGCGACCTTCGTATTGGAGTCCCCAGCAGCAGGCACAGAGGAGACCCTTTTACTTCCCTGCATTAATTCCCATTTATCCTGAAGCTCTTGGATTGATGTCCTGGTTCTGCTCCTTCAACACTTGCATCCCCCAGCCAGACTGCTGGTGTAAAATGGCCACTTTGCTTGGACAGTGTGGCAGTCATTTACACCTCCTGAACCTCTCTCTCCTTTGTAATTAGGGGTGTAACTGACCTCATATGAAGAGTTCTGCATGGTCTTAAATGGGAGGACTGTGAAGCTGAGAAGGCTTTCCACCTTGGCACCTACAATGCGATTCATGCACATGCACCAAGCATCATCCTTTGTTTAACCTTGCAACAATCTACAGCTTCACTAAGGTGGTACTCACAGAGATGACTTGAAAGCAAACCAGTAAGCATCTCTCTTAAATTACTTGGTAGAGCTTCTAGTTTTCTATCACTTTGCTTCACAGCTCTGAGTAACAGCAGACAAGGAAGATAATGCAACATAGTGGCTTTGAATGACATGGAAAGCCAAGTGCCTGCTCATGACAGCTCATTCAGGTTTGCAGAAACAGAGCCCAGAGGCATACGCATTTCTGCATGCCCAATTCTGCACCAGCATTTGCAATTGCTGAGCTGCCTGTACAAACCAAGCTTTTTACATGGGCAAACTGATATTTATTCAGCCTCATTTGAATGCAAAGCTTTTATCATTACACAAGGTAAGCATGCAACCCCTCACAAGCAGACACACTACCCCCAGTGGTGATGGAGTGCACTCCCCAACTTCCTGAAAGCAAAGTCCTGGGATTTCAGTGTCAGGCACTGCTCAAAAAGCAGCTTAGCATCTCATCAGATTCCGCTTTACTGTTACACCCTGGCTACCTCAAATTCTCCCTACTGGTTTCCATGCAAAATGTTATTTTTGCTTCCTTCTGTACATGTCTTTGCTGGGTTTCCAGACATTATTAAGCATCTGTCATGCTCAACCCCAGAGGCAGCTGCATTTCAGCTGTGGCTGAATGATCGCTTTGTACGTTAGTCTGCAAAGCAGTTAGTGATTCTTCAAGATGACAGGCACTGGGGGATGTCAGTCACTTTCATTAACATAAATAAGATATGTTTCATTTTAGTCACTCTAAAATCATTGAGTCATTTATTGATGTCTCAGTAATTTATGAGCTCTGTATCTTGGCTGGAAACCTATCAGTGTGACTGTCTGCAGTAAGAAATGGGCACAGTGAAGAGATAGATCTCTGTTTAGCTGAAGTTCAAGTATTTCTTCCCTGGGTCAAAGCATTAAACAGACTAGGGTGACGAGGCTTGGGAGCCTTTCACCTGCAGTTCATACAGTTGGTGGCAAAGTGCTTTTACTACAGTGCCCTGTGAGAAATGGGACAGTCATTTCTCATGTTCCTGTTGGTGCTATGGCTTATCATGGGCATCCAAAAGCTGGATACAATTCCCCTTTTTGCTGGCAACCCTAGCCCAGAAGGCAAAGGACCCATTAGGACAAAGAATGAACTTCCTTCCTGCTCCTAGAAGTGGTCAGCCAGGAGAGGGGCACATGTTATGTTTGCTCTGCTGCTGCTGCCAGAGCTTTTATCTGGAGGGATGATGATAGTGAAGTGCGAGTCTCCCAGCGTGCCAGTCAAGAACTCTCATCCGACTGATTTCAGACAAAAAATTTATCAGGCAAGAGAACTGAGTGGGTTCAAATGAGCTCTGGAGAGGCATGCAGATTTTCTGCTGATGAGACAAAGCAAAATGGGATGCCAGCTCATCAGAGTGCATCACAGAGCCCTGCATCCTTGACACCACCTCAGCAGCCCCCAGCCCAGTGGTGAGATGGAAGATTGTCTAAAAAACATATCTCTCACAAGATGTCTGCACTGGCCTCCCTCTGCCATGTATTTAAAATCATCTCTTGTCTCAGAAATGCCCAGCAAGGGTGACCATGAAACCTATGGGGCAAAGAAGGGTGGGGGAGTCATGACCTGTATGAGGGTCAGCCAAGCAAACTGCCATGGGTGTAAAGAGGTGCACACAACCACTCCAGCTCTGGCCGTAAATTTTTCTTGGGGCAGGAGGAAAAGGAGAGGAGGATTGGTGGAGGGTGCCCAGAGCTCACACTGACATTTCTCTCTTCCCCATAATCTTACCTCTCTGGCACCTCACTGCTGGGAGAGAAGCAGCTTCAAAAAGAGGTTTTATCAAGCCCAGCAAGGAGGAAAAAAAAAAAAAAACCAACCCAAAGCCCAAACAAACTTCTCTCTCCCTTTGACTCCTTCTCTCACCCCTATTTCTTCCCTTTCCCTTTCTCTCCTGTTTCTATCATGTTCTCTTCTCACTCTCTTAATTTCCCTTCCCATCCCTTCTTCCTTCTTCTGATCCTCTTCCCTATGTTTTCTCCTAGGCATCCCCATAGCGATCCTGCTCTCTTCACAGACCCACAGAAGCATCTGGCTCCCTTAAATTCTACGTTTAAACAAGAAGCAGGAGTGACTCAGTGACCAGTCAGAGGGACTTTGGCATCATTACTTTGCCACCAGCCTACTCTGAGCCACATGACCTTTTCCAAAGAGCCACTCCCAGCCCCGCACTCACCTGGGGACCCTTGGCCCTAGAGAAGAGGGAGGAGACAGTCCTGTCCTCACTGTAGGTTGCATCACACCCAGGGATGATGCTTTTTAGAAAGCATAGCCAAGAGCTGCCACTCACAGCCTCTGACATAAGGTCATCTTTGGTTCCCTTCAGATCCAGAATCGAGCGCATGTGGATGACACCTGAGCAGGCTAGAGATGCTCAGGCACTGCTCTGTCTTGCAACTGGAAGCCATTGGAAGCTCTGACTTTCCATAGGAGGGTCATACCTCAGAGCTTAAAGACCCCACTCCTCCTTGCTCCCACCTGAATGTCACCTCTTGGGATGCAAAACCAAGGCTCGAGGCTGGAAGTTGTCAATTCTTCATTTGTTGACCTGTCATCCAGGAATGCTAATGATCTCCCTGCATGGCCCACAGACTTCAGAGGTAAAATAGCTCATCAGGAACATTAGAACTTTCATTGATTTACTTTTAGTGCTTCCAGGCAGTAAAGCTCTCTTGGTTTTGACCAGCTAATTGTATTTTCTGAAGCGATTTTATCTACCTATCTGTTCTGCGCCAGTGGGATGGTGAGAGGGTAGCCGGATGGGCTCACACTCGGGTGGGAAGACTGGCAGAGTGGTAAAGGTCAGCTTGGGGTCTTTTAGACAGGCTGTGGTGGGAGCCATTGGATTTCAACAAACAGCACAGGTTTCAATCCAGTTAAGGCATGCAGCATGTAGGTCCAGGTGACTGCAGCAGATCACTCTACAGAAGTCCAGCAGTCAGGAGAGAAGTCCCTTGCTTTTGTTTGAGCAAAAAAGGCTCTTTTTGCAAGCTACCTGCTCTGCTAGCCCTAGTAGAAATGTGATTACATCTGGTGGCACTGGAGCAAGAGCACAGAAAGTCTGGCTGTATCAAGCTTCTCTGGCCAGTGGAAAAGCTGTGCAGATGCATCTTCATGGTGATGATAACTGAGATGTTTTATCTCCCATCTGTGATGAGCTATTAACATCCACACAATTAGTTACTGTAGCCCAGCAATGAGCAGTAACAGAAGATGCCGTGGTATCCCTACTGCACATTAATATCTGCCCTTAGTCAAATAAAGCAGCCTCTCTGCATGAAAGTGATATATAACACTGCCAGATGAGTTTTCCCTGGCATCTGAAAGGCAGAAATGCAAGCAGAACACACACATACAGCCCAGCACAGGAGCACACATCACTAAATTGTTAAAGGCATGTCTAAACTTGTCACAGACGGGACACTTCTCTGAACCTAGGCATTATTGCTTTCTGAATACCTTATTCCCTCAAGATTTACTGAAACTCTTTCTCACTGAGCACAATACAGGACACAGAGCTGATATTTGAAAGCAAAGACAGTTGTCTAAATGCAAAAGATAATAAAACATACCAAGTCAAAAGGCCAGAACAATCTTAGGATAGCTGGAAAGGGGTATCTCTAGGCCAATCTCCAGATGGGAATCCAGAGCAACCCCTGTTGAGCTGCCACAGTAGCTGCTTGGCACTTTAGACCTTCTGTTTTATCTTTTGAGTGTGCTCATAGTATAATTTTTCACAGCCCCTTTGAACAAGTTCCACTGAAACTCCCCAGATCTCTTGATGTGTTTTGGACTTAAACCTGGCTCACAGGGTGAAAAAGGCACATGTCAGACCTCCAGCACTCTGGGCTTCAGGAAGAGGTAGGAGTCTGCCCCCATGTCTCCTGCCATGCCCAGTACCCAGCAGCAGGGTCGCTTTCCCTCCATGGCCACTTGCAAAGATGAAGGGCCTGGCCTCAGGACTGTGGCTTCTTCCCTTCTTCTGGAACATGTGCCATTGTGTTTGGGGGTGGAGAGGAGAGGGAGCCCCACTGCCCATGTTAACAGTGACTCAACATGTTATTTCTGGCAGCTATTCCACAAGCTTTCTTCCTACATTAAAATTCAAGAGCCCAGGAAGGCAGCTTAGGACTGCACTCCAGGATGCTAAATCCTGTAACTCAGAGCAATACACAACTGTATAACAAAATATATATACATATTTATACACAAAAAAAATAAAAAGACTACTCCTCCTCAACGGTCTTACTGTGAAAACCTTGCAAGCCTCCAGGAAATTACTGTAAAATAAAACAATAACCCACATCTCCAAGGACTGTGCAGCTGTGTGTTGTGTTGGTGCATCTGCCTTGGACTAGCCTTTCAAGTTGCCTCCCTGCCGCTACCTCCCACACCAGCACCATCTCAGTGCTGCTGACTGCACTGAGCGTGTGTCCTGGCACAGAGAGGATGGGCACCCATGTCCCTGCACCACAGTGACTCAGCTGCCTGCACCCCTTGAGAGAGGAGCTAGTGCTGGCAGTAGCAAGCCCCTCTCTGAGTCACAGCCCTGACACAGGGGCTGCAAGTGACCGAGCAGAGAATATGCAACCTTTTTTTGTGTGTGTGTGGGGTTTTTTTTGTTGTTGTTTTGTTTTATTTTTCTCAAACACCTTCCAGGTGAGCCACTTAGCCCCTGAATACCTGCAGACATTTCAAAGATCACATTTGTCATGCAAAGCCTGGGGTCACATTGAAGCCTGTGGGACTAGCATTGTTCAAGATACGTTATGAGCTCCTGATGGCTGACAAGGATGTTGTGGGGTGCAGTGTACATCCTGTGGGATCCCTGGGCATGCAAGGTGCTATAGGAATGCAAGGCACCATCTGTCCTGTTTCTCCATATCCCGGTCACTCCATTCCTCCTTTAGGTCTTGCAAAGGGGAACATGCACCTCCACTGCCTTTATTGACCCCACACCAGAAGCCACCTTGCAGAGATTAGCCTGTAAATGGATTTTGTCCCTACCCCCAGGCCAGGCCACTGCATTACCCATTCCTCTCCTGGCTGCCCTCGCCACATGCCAGAAGGTCCCCAGGGTTCCCCAGGGGCCTCTGCTGCCCATGACATTGAGACACTCTCCTCATCCCCAGGAGCCCTGCCTCTGCTCAGCCCTGGCACTGCAGCCCGGCCTCAACAGGGCTTCTCCTGTGGCTTGGGGAGAGATGGCTGGTTTTGGGGGAAGTACAGACATTGTTAGCTGCAGAGAACAAGGGATGAGAGAAAGAAACAGACAGAGAGAACACAAAGCTCCTGGAAGATCTATAGAAGAAGAAGAAGGGAAGCTCTCTATGGATCCAAGGCAGGTTAGTGGTGCCTAGGAGGTGGGGGACACCAGGGAGGAGATTTGAAGCAGAGGCAGTGAATGCTCTGCCGTGGTTGCCCAGCCATCTTACACAGCCAAGCCAGGTCCATGGCACAGCTGGTCACCTGCAGGAGACAGCATTGCTGTAAGGAAAGCAAGGTATGCATCTGAAGCATGAGACCTCAGCAAATCTGGATTTCAGGCTCAGCCTCCAAGCTTTGGTGGTTTACATGTGGCTCCTGGCTGCAAGCCCTTCCACCTGCTTGGTTTTCTGTCCAAGTTGTGCTCTCTCCCCCTCTCTCCCTTTCATGCTTTTCTCATCAAGTAAGAGTTTGTCTCTGGGTTGGCCAGGGTGGGAACACCATCTGGGAGCACAGGGGGAAGGAGCAGAGAGTACAGCGGTGGAGACAGGTGGTGGCTCCACATGGCAGGGAGAGGACTTCATGGTGGGGGGCAAGGGCAGGGGAAAGGAAAAGCTGGAGGGAAGCAGGGGATGAAGAGATGGGGTGGAACAAGTTGAATGAGAAATTGCAGGAGAAAGAGACCTGGCCATTCAGCTGGGTGCCACACACCTTGCACTGTGAGCGGCTTCTCGCTGCCTGCAATGGTTTGGTTAATGCTTAGAAGGGGAATATAATGTATGTATGCTATATTTTTTTTTGTTAATAACAGTGATCTATTTATAGGCTGTAAATTATACACCGTGAACGTTGCTCAGAGACAAGACATTGTTTTGCTGCCAACAGGGAAAAGGGAAGGAAAGAAAAAAAGGAAGAGACAGATAGAAAGGGAGAGAGAGGATGAGAGACACAGAGAAAGTGAAGAAGCTGTGAGCTTCTGCACCCCTCATGCACCTCATGCATTTACAGCAAAGGGCATGTTGTGTTCAAGAGGAATGACACTGAAAAGGAGACACAGAAAAGGGGCAGCTCCAGGACCCCAATCCCTTTCCTTCCTTCCTGCCATGGAGGAAATGTGTGGGGCCACTTCTGAATGAGTCAGGGTATTTTCCAGGGCCTCCTCTGAGTGCCAGAGCAAAGCACCATGAAAAACGTTGCACAGGAGCTGGTATCTGGCACCCTCCTGTCTGCTGCAGACACAAGTGCATGGGCCACCTGGCCGGCTTTCCGGGCCCCACAGCAAGTGATTTCTCCCTTTCTTTTCAGTCTCTTTTCTGTCTTCCCCCCAGAAGCCCTTTCCCTCCTTTTGCAACCACACATGCACAGAGAAGACATTTGAACCCAAATTCATCTGCCAGAGTTAGAAAACTAACCACACTGCCTCCCTTTGCAGTCAATAACAAAAGTGAGGGAAGGTAATTTGCCTGCTTGGTCTCCCCATTAATTATAAGATGGCCCTACAGTATTTAATTAAGTATAATATTTAAGTATCTAAGATTAAATGAGACAAGTCTAGGCCTTATGAGAAATCCTGCAAATTGTTTCCATCAAGCTTGCTGTGTACAGGAAAAAACCATTCAGGAGTAATCCTGGGCCATGGCAGAAAAAGAAAGATTTGTTTTTAATGCAGATACTGATAAACTTTTCCACAAATCCTGGGGCTTCAGAAAGGATCAGAGCAAATCTAACATAGCTTCCTTTTTTTTTTTTTCTTTTTTTTTTTTTTTTTTTTTTTTATTTTTCTTGCCTTTTTTTTTTTTTTTTTTTTTGAATCTTACTGACCTCTTTCTTTGGATCTCTGAGCTTTATCACCTAATTGTTCCTTTCATTCCACAATAGTCCACTTCCTTTTTTCTCATCTAGATTTCATACTGTTTTAAATACTCCATTCCTTTTGCTTTTATACACTGCAAAAATAAGTTTTGACCCAGCTTGCCTGTAGAATCAAAAAACCTTTGTAATCTCTGAGGTTTCCCCCATATCTATCCTTTATGAACAAAATGGAAAACATGAAATGTGAAAGTCACTCATTTTACAGCCCCACAGTGTAAAACACTGTACATCCACCTTACTGGCACTGCAAACATACACTTGAGTGGCAGCCTACTGCAAAACATCTGTAATATCCTCTGAGGGATGTCACAATCCAGATATAGAACAGAATCAGATACTACTCCCTACACAGCCTCCAATGCAAGAAGCACGTGTGTGGAGGCGTGCAACATTGAGGTCCAAATTCAATCCACCTCTCTCTCTTTGCTCTTGTACTTAGTAATTGGCTCAAATTTGGAGCACCCAGGGTCAACCATGTTCTGCAGACAGGGCTTTGCTGCATTTCAGTGAGGACAACAAGACATGTCAATACAGAGACCTGGAAAAAGATGAGAGAGATTTGTTTGACAGTCTAATTGAATCATGAACAGTTGAGTAACAGGTGGCTGAGTAACTGGTGGGGTACTGCTTGGAATTGTTTCAAGCCACGTTTTGCTCAAGAGGAAGAGGCAATTAAGCCAGTTATCCTTGGGATGGAGCTAATGTGAGATCACAAATTTGGATCTGAGTTTGCAGGGCAAAAAACCCAAACTGATTCTCTAAACTGCTTGTTAGGAGGGATGACATACACATGTAAGATGGTGTCTTGGTCAGTGCCACCACCACGCGGTCGCTTCCCCCTCCTACCCCCGCCTGCCTTCCCCCCTTGCGGTAAGATGGGGAAGGATAAGAAAAGTGGAACCTTGTGAGTTGAGATAATGACAGATTTTTAATAATACAACATGAGGGGGAAAAAGAAAGGAGAATATAATAATAAGACAAGATATAGAATACAATGAAAACACTGATACAATGGAAACCTTCTCACCACCAAGAGCTTCACAAAAGAGACCCCTCTCCCGGCTAGCTTCCCCTTATATCCCGGGCATGATGTCAGCATGATATCAAATATCCTTTGGCTATGCCCACCTCCCAGCTTCTGTGAAGAATTATCCCTATCCCAACTGGACCCAGGACAGATGGTGCCATGTTCAATACCATGTAATGAAATCTGTGAGCTTCCTGGAAGCACCAGTAAATGGGAGCAACAGCATTACAGAGCTTGACACCAAGAGCCTGTCCCCTGCAATGTCTGTTGCAAACCAGCCTAGGACACTGTCATAGAGAGCAATCCTTTTCGTGATGAGTGCTTGTTTGGTGATCTGTGTGCAAATGAACTTCTTTGTTCCACTTAAAAGAGCACAAAAACACCATCCCAGATTAATCCAAGGGTAACTCTCATGTAGTGCTGTACAGAGGCATCTGAACAGACACTTAGTAAAATAATGGAATCACAGAGTCATAGAATGGTTTGGGTTGGAAGGGACCTTAAACATCATCTAGTTCCAACCCCCCTGCCATGGGCAGGGACACCTCCCACTAGCCCAGGTTGCTCAAAGCCTCATCCAGTCTGGCCTTGAACACCTCCAAGGATGGACTGGACATTCACAGCTTCTCTGGGCAACCTGTTCTGCCCTCACAGTAAAAAATTTCTTCCTAATATCTAAATCTAACCTCTTCTAGCTTTGAACCGTTACCACTTGTCCTATCACTACACTCCCTGATAAAGAGTGCCTCCCCATCTTTCCTGTAGGCCCCCTTCAAGTCCTGGAAATGTTACACCATACAGAGTCCCGTAAGTGTGTTCAGAGGTACTGACTTCTTCCCTGGAGATATTATTTGTTATAGAGCCTTTCACTGAGATGCCGTGTTGCCAAACTGACTTTGCACCCCAGAAGCGTCTCTTTCTACAGCTAGAAGAGGACATCCATGCCAGCAGTGATGTGTGGGCAGGGAACTTGCAAAGCAAACGCTGCTTCTAAATAAATAGAAACTCAGATCTCTAGAGTTTTCAGTCTGGCCTGGAGGACGAGTCAACCAGCAGATTGTATCTGCCTAGTTACTCCTCATCCCAGCCCCAGGGAACAGCCCTACCTAAGCAGAGTGCACCCTTCCTCCTCAAGCTTCCTCCTCAAGCTCTGATCTTGCCAGAGCTCAAATACAAGCAACATAAAAGAATATCCCATAGTTGCTGATGAATTAGTACATGTTGCCTTCTCTCTGAGTCAGTGCTAAAGCTAAATCTGTCTCCATCAGATTAGAGAGCTACATTCCCTCCCCAAACCCCGACACCTGCAGCCCTGCCTCGCTCCTATCCCCTGAAGCCCAGCACTGATTCCTGGACCAGTGCTCCCAGCAAGCAGACTGGCAGCCCCTACCCTTGTCCGGGTCTTGCAGCCAGCCTGTGTTTTCACTGGTGCAGCAAATCAGAACTGAGCAGCCTCCTGCTCTCAGCCTTGCAGGGCACAGCAGTCTCCAGAGCTACTGTTCATAGCCTTCACTCTCATGCCCTTCCCATGCCAGAAACTCCTCATCTCTGTGTTGCACAGCCCAGCCATAGCTGCCACTCCAAGGGCAGACGCCTGCCAGGGAGACCCAGCAGGGCTGAAGTTCTGCAGAATCACATCTGCTCCTTTGTCCTGGTTTCCCCCTGCTTATCTATGATTTCATTCAACTGAAATCACAACAGCTTTTTGAGTCCTACGTAGGCAGTGCAGATCCCTTCATGGTTGGATTTTTTTTTTTTAATGAGTATTTTTTGGGGGTGGAGGTGGAGGGGAGGGTGCTTAAATGAAAAAGTCTGAATCTATAGCATAAAATCTTCACTCAGCCTAAAGAAAAAAACTGGCAGATTGATGGAGAGCATCACCATAGCGTGAAAAAACAAAAAAGGTGAAGATGCTGCCAGATGAGAAACTGAATCCTCCTTGGCTCAATGATATCATTGTGGTGTTCGTAAGTATTCTGCAAACAAACTTTAATGTTATCTGTAGCTACCACCAAATTCTTCCCTGCTCTATCAGCAGCAGCAAAATATTACACCCAAGTGATCTGGGGACTTGGAAAATACTTTCCTTGTCCCGCTCAGGAGATCACAGATTCATACCTCTGTCCATACACCAGTGACTTTAGCAGCCACAGGTAGAGGAGCGTGAAAGGATATGTCTCTCACGTACACCCCTTCCACCTCTCCAACAGCTGGAACCTCCTTGCAGCAAGAGACCTGGGAGGGCTGGCTCTTTGCAGAAGGCAAGATGGTTTCTACGTGGGTGAGATTGTTGTTGTGAGGGCTCTAGAGAAGGAGAAAAACCTCTGTTACTAAGCAGGGATCTGAAGGCCGTTGTCGGGGGAGAAGCAGAAGAATTGCCATAAAAGGAAGAATTATTCTGCCTGCAGCCAAACCACCTCGACTCTGATCTTGTCAGATCTCACAGCAGCATCAGGGATGGTCAGCACAGGGAGGCAAGTTCCCCTTGGGGGAAGAAGGGTGTTGAAGTGACGCAGGGAAGGAGGGAGGGAGCTCCTCATCCTGTGTAGACAGTAAACACATACACCCCATAGACTTTTAAAGGTGTGCTTACTTGACCGAAAGGAGACGAGCCCTTTAGAATCCAGAGGGTTCTAAGTGTGCATCACATGGAGCATTTAATCTGGCTTTCTCATCTAATTCCAGCAGGAGTAATTGGATAATGCCGGAATACCCTTCCTCTCTTTCCACCTTCTTTCCTTCTTCACCTAAATGGCTCCAGCTGGTTGCCTGCCCCAGCACCATGTGAGCAACTGCATAAGAAAAATGTCCTGTTTTAAGCAGTGTAAGGCCATGGGAACAAAGCGACCCATTGAAAAGCCACCCATTATTTTTTTCAGCAGCAAGACTGCCAGGATGCTAAAGCAGAAATGAGCATGGTAGAGAAGAGGAAACTTAGAGCACAGGACCTCCACCCATCGATCCAACACTAGAGTCAACATGAATCATTGTGGACTTCAAGGAAAAAGAGACACCCCCATATCCCAGCCCCTTTTTCTGCAGTACCCAGGGATAACCTCAGGCAGCTTGTCTCTTTGCTTCACCTCTGGACTGTGCCCTAGGCAGACAGCAGAGCTGCAGAGACTGACACAACAGCAGCACCCTTCAACATCCTTGAAATCCCTGGGACAGGGCTGACAGTGCACCCACAGCAACTTTCCTTCAGCTTGACCAAGTTGGTGTTGATTTCTCTCCACATGCTGACAGTTTAAATTCACCATAAGACAAGTAGGAGGAAAATAATAGATCGGGGGGAGGAAATAACCAACTCTTGTCCTGCTGCTCTTTGGTCAGTAAAGTGATAAGGCAGAAAAGAGAGAGGAGGCTTTTCCTCTGCCATCTTAAGAAGCTGAAAATTGAAGAGCAAATGAAGAGTATGTTTGAAGATAGCACAAATCCTTGATAAAGCCTCTCTGAAACTTGATGAAAAATTTCAAATTGTATCAGGAAAGCTGGGATTCTCTAAAGGAGAAATCCATCAGACAGGACAAATTGAGGTGAAGAGATGGACACAGATGGTTGGTCTGGGCTCTGTGGAGTGAGGTAGGGGTGTAGAGTGAGCTGTAACCTCTGTGAAGTCTGTTGGCTCAAGGTCAGGGACAGAGCACTAGCCTGGAGATGAAGCACCCAGGGCCTTCAGTCTCTGCTAAGCCTCTCCTGTCATTTCAGGAGACAGCTCCAGTGTGCTGGCACTGCAGATGCAGAGGCTGCTGGGGCACCCAACAAGCATGGCATGGTCCCCACCTTGCTTTGCTCTCTGTCCACTTTCCTGCCTCAGGGACAAGCTGTGGACAGCACAAGCAGGCAGGACATTTGATGGATCCCTGCCTCACCAGGAAAGCAAGGGAGCATGCTCTTCTCTGGGCAGAGAAAAGGCCATCGCCAGGTTCATTGCAGATGTGGTGTTGAGGTCTTTGGAAGGAAATGTAGATGCAGTCACTAACCTCAAGTCTTGGTTTTCTCCAGTGTCTCCTATAGGTGAGCAAGCAAAAGCACTCTGCCTATCTTTCCAGATCTGCACTAACCCTAACTCCCCCAATATTAAAATATTTGGCCCAAATTTCTTACCTGCTTTTCAAGGATTTATCTTACCCCTATTCTTTTTTCCAACAAATTAATTCCATTGGAACAGGTCTGTAATTAAGAAATCATACAGGGGACTTTGTCACCAGGTACATACAGAACATGGTGTCTGGAGACAGAAATTCTTTCAATGAAGATTAATTAGGCAGAGTTCCTGTCCCAGTCTGTCTAGCAGTGGAGAGAACAGGGTTTGAACACAGGAAAGATGTGCCAACAGTCTCTCCCTTGCGCATCCAGCACCATCCACCCAGCAAGCATCGCTCAGGGAGGCTCTTCAGAGGATACCGACAGTTTCCCTATTTGCAGGCTTTTTGTTTAGGAAGAGCTGCTGCTAAGACTAGATATGCAGCAGCAAGGAAGAAGGCCAGAGAAAATACACTTATTCTTGATCAGAAAGAACCACATTTATTTGCCACATGTGCATCTGCTCCCCAGAGGTGATGCAGACAGGAACTGATGTTTGTGATGCGCCCAGTACTTGGTGGGAAGGCAGGTCCAAGACAGGCAGTGGGACACAGCTATACCTCATCCTGGCAACAGATGTTTTGCCTTAGGAGTTTGTGCTCTTCAGTGCTCACCAGGCAGCAGCAACCTGACTGCAAAGGTTGAAAATATCCCATGAGGACAAAAAAAAACCAAAACACAGAGGGCACAGCACACAAAGCAGAGGAATAGCTGGAGCGATGATGCAGAACTCAGCCCAGAAACTGTGTTAAAACAGCAAGGAAAAAAAGGGCTAAGGAAAATTTACCAAGCATCCACCACTAAAATAAATTAAATGTAGCCAAAGAAGGAAGAAGCTCAAGACATGAGAGGGAAGACCCTTTCACCATGAGACTCACATGCATAGGTTCTGCTAAAGGACAGATGGGGGTAGGGATGGATTACTCCAAATGAGGAGGCTCCTCTAACTCCACCTTGCACAGCCACATATGAGCCTTTCCCCTATGCCTGAGTTTCATTTACCAGCCCAGCCAGCAGCATTGGCAAAGACCAAAGTGAAGAGTTGTTTGTGTTATTCACAGTGGTCCCTTCCCCATCACCCCTCCCCAATACGTAGCATGGGCTTTGTGGCTCTCAGCAGCAGATTTTGACCTGAGATGGGAAGGGTTAGGCAGAGTGGCAGAGTGGCTGCCTCTGATCATCCAGCCTTGCCCACAGGCAGCCAGTAACAGGAGCACACAGCTCTAGATAACAATCTTAGAAAAGCTCCTGCTTATGCATAATAACTTATTCTTTTAATAATGGTGACAATACCTGCATTTCTTGTAACAAGTTCAGCCCTGGGGATGTTTAATGGCAGAGTCCCAGAAAGCTGGATTAGCTGGCTGGGAAGGCACGGGTACTTCAGGGAACAGCAGGTCTCATCTGGGAGGCACATGGCTTCAAGTAAGCTTTTGGCCCAAGGTAGCAACTGAAATGCTGCCGACATTCCCAGGAAGGAAGAAAGAAAAAAAGATATTACGAGAAGGTGAAGAAAGCCTTTGATGCTCAGTTTATTGGGAGACATAATATGATGTATGAGAGATTTAGCCAGCATTATCAGGAACTGGAGGAGACTGCCAAGTCCTTCAGAAGAGTGGTGCAGAGCTATTCAGAACACTTCCAGAGAATTTATAACAGGCAGCATCACTGCTGGCCTAAGAGACAAGTATTGGGCTCCTCCTTCCAGATTTACCCCCCACTGAATTTGGCAAAGAATAAATAGGCTACCTACAAGAGTAGAAAATAAGCAGGAAGACCTGGGGTGTAGGGTGTGCAGAGGAGGAAGAAGCAGGTAGGTTGACTCAGCGTATGGTAACTCCCAGGCAGGTAAAAGGGATCAGACACACCAAAAAAACCTCCAGGGACAAAGAAAGAAATGACAGAAAACATTCTGAATATGCCTATGAATTCAGGCCCTGGATTTTCATAGACAAAGCAAGGTTGCAGGAGGCCAAAAGAAAGAGGGAGCTCAAGAAAGGTCTGTCCAACAAGCAAGGACATAATTAAGAGACACTGCATTTGACACAAAAAGACACTGAGGTGTGCAGAAGCAGAGTAACTGCTCACCTTAAGACAGAATTTCAGAATTAGAGACCTTAAGACAGAATTTCAGGTGCTATGATGAAACCCTAAAGGCAACTTCATCTTGGATTGCCAGGAGATCCCAGAAGAGACAGGCAAAAAACCCACTACCCCCAGGCTAGCCCAGTCTTCAAAAAAAGTTCCCAACCAGGGCAGGGCAAGGTTGATTTTTTTCCCTCCAGGTGTCCCTTTGTTGTCAGCAGCTCCATGCTCTGTACCATTTGCAGCAGCTGGCCAGTCATTCATAGTGCATATAGTGCTCAACCTGGGATATTTTGCCCAAAAGGCTTTCCTTAGGAGGAAAGATCATACTTTTGTTAGGAGATGAAAGCAATAGCAGTGTCAGGAGATGCACTTCTGATGTGAGGAAGGAACTAGATACCCAGGTGTTATTAATGCCCTGTAATTCTTGATGTCTAAGCACAGATAAAAGCATAACATCATAAATGGAGCTAGATCTTCTTTCAGTCAAAGGAGAGACAAGTACCTTCACATTGTGATTCTTCAATCTATTTGAGATAGGTAGGTAAGGATGAGATAAATCTCCCATGGCTGTAAGGGGAACCTGGCATCTATCCTTAGAGACAGAAATCTACCGCCAGTGCCTAGAGAGCTAGGCAGGCACAACTAACCTGTTGACAATAAACAGCCTCCTCCAGGGAGGATACCAGTGGCACGGGCCCTGTGCTACTGTGAAGATGCTGTGAATAGGTCTGCATGCTCTGCTTGCTGCAGGTGCAGAACCAGTCCCAGCACAGAGGGAGCCCGTGGGGCTGCCTTAGCCTTCACTCAAGAGCCCAAGCACTTCCGCCCCCAGGCCCAGCATGGCCCTAGTAAGTAAAGAGGTGGGGAAAGCAAGGGCTTATCACCCCCCAACCCTGCTGCAGATGGAGCCCTGGAGACTCAGGGCCACCACAACATTCAGTGGAAAAGGGAACAAACAGGCAGTTCTCATTTCCTCCATGAGACAGATGAGCTTGTCTATTCCCTTGCTTGACATAGCCTTGGTGCCAAGCAGGAGTTACTGCTCTGCTCTGCCCTGCCCAGCCCATTTTCTCATTTCTCTGTTCCTCTGGGTCAGT
>NW_010127003.1:543-6181 GCF_000699245.1 Pterocles gutturalis | reverse complement strand
AGGAATGCCACAGCAGAGTTCCTGAGGAATATAGCCCAACAGCAGAGCCTGAAGGAAGGGCAACTGAAGTGATCATTTGCCTTTTCTCTGTTCGATTGGCAGCTATGTGCAGGCGAGGAGAGGTAGCTAAGTAGCCTGGGCAGTGGCCACAAGCAAGAGAATCTGGTCAGAACCTGGAGAGATCCATGGAGGTCCATCTGGGTTGAAGGGATATTCTACTGCTAAGCAAGGGTGGGGTGAGATATTGCCTTTCAGGAGGAGACATATAAGCCTGGTTTCTTCACATAAAGGCATCCATGGGGATTCTCCACAAATGGTACACACTGGCCAAGCTCTGGCCACATGCCAGCCTGATTTATTGCATCTCAGCTTCCCTTCCAGCTCACATATTCTCACTTGTTGAGAGACATACATGTGGTAGGGGAAGATTTTAAATGTTTTATTTCTGCTCCTAGAGCATTCAGAAAAAATCATGGTCCCATGTTATTTACACTGTAATCACAACAGCCACCCGTTGAACCAAGGCAGGCTGAGGCCGTTCATTCAGGATGTGCCTAAGGAAATTTTCCTTCTTGTTTTGCAACCACCAGATCAAGATGCTTATTTTCTAAAAGCCCCCTGAGATTTCATGAAAACACCAGAGTCCAAGCAAGGCACTTTAATAAAATCCTACGCAAAGCTAGGAAATTTACTTCAACAACTTTCATTGGTCTCTGGGGTTACTGTTAGCCGTAAGGTCCTAGTTGCAGCCTCTAACTTCTACCCTAAATAAATTATAAAAGCAAGCATCCTGCAAAACAAACACAGACCAAATGAGGCTGTTTACCATCTATGCTTCCCACACTACTTCATTTCTCTGCCCCATCATCTTTCAGCTGTTAGCTTCTGTAAGCACAAGGTGTCTTTGGAGGCACCCCACCTACAGCACCTGAACTAAGAGCACAAACACAGCACAAGCAATTCCAGCTGTCCTCACAAACCAGCTCCCCCAAAAGGACTGGAGAAGATGGCAGCAGAGATATAAATCATGACTGGCATTAAACCCCAGATGCATCACTTCACAAAGTCTCAGGGACTGGTTTTCAGAGCAGAGGAATTAAGGAGCTTAGTTTGGAAGTAAGAGGCAAAAGACTTAGCACCAGACAGCCTGAAGGATGTTAAGTACATTCATCTTGTCCACAGACGAATGAAATGTTATCAGTAGAGCCAGAGAGGATAATTTGACCTTTCTGTCTCTCTCTCTCTCTCTCTCTCTCTCTCCCTCCTTGCAGCTCCAGGAGAGAAAAAGAAATCCTTCACCAGTTCTATCAATAAACTGCAGTTCCCTTTTTGTTCCCCACGGCCTAAGAACATAGGACATAGCAAAACGCCCCTTGCACACAGAAGAGGCTCAGGATGCAGCAGAGGGTGAGGTGGAGGAGCAGAGCTGGCAGAGGGTTGAGCCTACTGGAGCTCACATAATAAACAGATTTTGCTGGAAGAGATTATGGAATACCTAAGAGAGAGCAATGGGACTGCTGTGCTCACTGAATGCGCATGGAAAGGTTGGAGCGCGGGTTGTACAATGGGCCTGGGAGACAGGGGTCCTCATATTCAAGCACCTCCTCTCATGCCAAGAGGCTTCCAACATTAGAGTCATACTAGCAACATGCTGCAGAAGGCACAGCACTGAGGGCTGCATCCACCTGTAGAACAGAGAAACCAGAGTGCCATTGGAACCGGCTATTTCCTCAGCATCAGGAGGTCAGTTTGAAGAGGTTCCCCCACCCAGCCCTAGTAGAACCAGACATGCTATGAAACATGAGAAAAGGGGATGTACAGTGCACACAGAGAAGTCTTTTATAGGAATGGAGAGCAAGGGGACCCAAGGATTGTGACAATGGCCAGGCACAGAGTACATTGCACACTCCCACCTCTTTCCCCTCTTGCAGCAAACCTGAGAGAGACACAGCTTCTTCCCTTCCTCCCAGCTTCACCTCACATCTCCCCACCCCCCCCCCCACGGGATACTCCGCCCCCCCTTAGGGATCTCCTGGACTTGACACAGCTGATTGTGTGGTCTGGGACATGTTATGGGGGCCCACAGAGCAGGAGCAAAGCTCCAACACTGTGGTGTGGCAAAGGGACCCCTGCCCTGGCACAGCATCACTATCTCTGTTTGCCATGTACCTCTTCTTTCAAGATACTGCTGTTGCCTTCAGAAGTCCAGGACGTGGCTGTGATTCCAAGTGCTGGAGGAGAAGCTGTTCCTCAGCTGGTGAAACGGTTTGCACAAGCTTAACAAAAGCCTCAGCAATGAGCCTGCAACACAGCCCAGCCTGAGGGAGGTGGAGGAGGAAGCAAAGTCTCCCCTAGCTGTAGGCACTGCTCAGATGTGAGGTGCTATTAGTCTGGCCTGAGAAACATGTCAGGAATTCCATCTGTATGAGTCCTGGTCAGACCACAAGGTATGCTGGTAAAGGTTTTACTCTAAAAGTTATGGCTTAATTTTCTTTTTCTGTTTTGGGGGAGGAAGGAGGATCCAAAATACAAGGAAAGAGAAGAAAATTGCAAAACTTCTGTGAGGTCCAAGAGTGAGAAAACATGTTCAGTTTTTTTAGTACAAGCACCACATAAGTGTGTCCCAGGAGCACTAGGGGAGAAGAAAGCAAAACCTGACAAATTATCTCTTCCATCAAGATCCAATGTATCATCCTTCCAGTGCTGGCACTGAATGCAAAACCCACTTTTCCTCCAAAAAGCAGCCTAATTGATGCACAGAAGTGTGAGCACATTATCAGGAAGGGGAAGCACTGTGGGTCTGTACATGCACAGGCACGAAGGAAGTCCTGTGGGAATGGGGGCAGGAGGCAGTGGACACTGGGCAGGGGTTGATGCCCCCCAGTAGGGCACTGGAGGGGAGAAGAGGGCAGTGGGGTTTGCACAGGGGCCGCAGAGAGAGGTACCCACAAGGCATCACACAACAGCCCAGACAGCACTCAAGTTTCCCAGTGCTCAGACAAGTGCACAGCCAAAGCACTTGATGGGAGCTGTTATTTAAACAAGCCAGGTGTTAATAAATAGAGCCTTTTAGTCCTAATTGGTGTAGAATCACAAGCCTGCAAACCTCCCAGAGCTCTTCAATTTTAAATACTGTCCCAGAACTGCTGGAAACAGCTGAACTGTTTCATGAGTTGTCACAGAGCTGCTCCCGCCCATCACTGCGCACAGCTCTGACACCACTCTGGCATGTCAGAGCTGCCATGACATGGACCTTCTTTTATATAGCCCCTCAGAGGCAGATTAACCTATAGCCAGCCAAAGGCTCTGGACTCTGAAGGAGAAGGGTTTTTGGTGCAGCTGTTTGCATCTATTGTGCATCCTGTCCACCGCTGGTTTTCTCCCCAGCTCCCACCCCACAGCTCACTGGCTCTGATGGGGCCTGACTCACAAAGGTTTTGTAGCCAAACAACCATCAAGTGTTTCCAGTGACAGCCTTTTTTGCTTGTTTTCTACATCTCCTATGACTTCACAGGTCCTCTCCCATGTGTGGAGTGCTGGACAAGCCCAGATGTGCTTTGTTTCCACACCCAAGAAGAGCCAGCTCATCATGGTCAGAGCCCAGGTACTGCCTTATTCCTAAATTATAGCCACTTACATGCCAGGCTAAGGAACCTTTTCCCCCTTGGTCTTTGTCTCTGCTGCAAGATACCATCAGTGTTAACTACCTTCCCTTGTGTAACCATGAAGAAAAAGCATGCAGACAGGGACAGATGACAGAGTGAGTGACTCCTTTCTACCCTGCATCCCATCCGATGATGAGCCAGCACACAGCTAGTTACAGGGATTCGTCTAAGAGGCACCAATATCCACTGAAGGCCCTGAAATCCCTCTGGTTCCACCATTTGGAGCCCCTGTGGCTCCACAAAATGAAACATTGAAAATGTTTCATTTTGAAAATGCCTAAGGGATAGCTACCCCTCGGATACCAAAAACAAAACAAAAAAAAAACCCAAAAAAATAATTCCTGGCCTGGCTACAGCTCCTGGTCTCCTCCAAGGCAGGAGGCTGAGAGGCAAGGTGAGGAGCAACACAGCAGCTATTAACTGTTTTCCTGTCCTACCAAACAAATATTTAACATGCCTGAGTCCCATTCATGGATTTATTTAACTGACATCCTTTTATCCTGCCAAAGAACAAGAGCCTCATGAATCAGCATTTTCTAACAGAAACACACTGTCAAAAAAATTCTTCACCAAGCCCCAAAGCCCTGCGCACCCTGGGAGACTCTACAATAGAAGCAAAGTCTCAGGGGTGGAAACAATCTCATGGTTTTAAATTCATGACTTGGACCTTCCTCTTTCTCCTTCTCCATAAGGAATTACGTTTCTTGTCTTCTGGTACAGCTTTGTGCCTTCATTTTCAGAGCTCTCAGTTGTAACTCCTGAAGAGAAATGAAGGAATAGAGGGAAGAGGAAGTTCTGAGGTGACACAACAGAGTCTGGGCTCCTTCTCTACAGCCAACCTATTTGTTCTGTTGCCAGTGTCTTGCAAGGACTTTAACTGGCTGCTCCTGAAGGCACCTAGATGCTAATAAGCAGAGTAGGGAAGGGGATGTTATTTATTCATGCTTAGTTATGCATTTTTAGACTCAAAAGTAAGCCACACTCTGGGTGGGAGCCAGAATCCCTCTTCCAGTGCAATCTCTATGTATATGAGCTGCCTCCCTAACCCAACTGGAAAGACCCCTCAAGGTAAAGACATGCTAGCAGGAGGCATCATACAAACCACTGCATGGGGAGGGCTGAGCTCTGCAAGTCACAGCTGCTGCATGTACAGAGGGCAGAGGAATCCTAAGGGCTGCTGGTCACCTCTGTTCTGCTCCTCAAAGCAGTGGAGAGGAGCTCACATTTGAGACATGTTCAAATGGCACGTGGGCACACACATGAGGTAGGGTCAGTTACCCCTTCTCTGCTAGTCTCAGACCTTTTCTCCACAACAGGTTTACCTCCTCTGGTCTCTGTTCATAACTCTTCAGTAAAGCCCTTCTCTCTCCTGCAGTCCCTTTCCTCCTAGGCTTGGGCTCCCTTCCCTGACTTTCAAGCTTTCCTTTCTGTGAGATCTGTTCAGGATAGCTCTTCTGCCATGGGCAATGGTGATGCTAGTGGCTTCAAAAGAATCAATCACTAACAGTATTCAGGACAGATCACGAAAAGACCCTTGCTGGTGTTCATGACAGGGCCTTCCTGGTGTTTCCCATATGCAAGGCATATGCCACAACGTGCTCTTACTGGCACAACAAGAGAACATGCTAAATGAAATCCACACATACCCTCCCATGCTCTGAGGTTTACCTCTTGGCTCCTGCTGCAATGTGCTCTCCCAGTTCCCCTCACATTTGTGGGCCATGGGAATACTGGTCTGGAGAACACAGTGTTATGTCCCCTCCTATCAACAGGTTGTCTCCAGAATAGTGTTCCTCAAGTTGGGCTTCTCCACACCTGCTCCTTCCTAAACAGGAATCAACCTTTGTGGCTAAGCAGTGTTCATAGAATCATAGAATCATAGAATCATAGAATCATAGAATCATAGAATCATAGAATCATAGAATCATAGAATCATAGAATCATAGAATCATAGAATCATAGAATCATAGAAT
>NW_010127003.1:0-380 GCF_000699245.1 Pterocles gutturalis | reverse complement strand
TCCCCCTGTCCTACCATTACATTCCTTGATAAAAGGTCCCTATCCAGCTTTCTTGGAGGCCGCCTTCAGGTACCGGAAGACTGCTATAAGGTCTTCCTAGACCCTCCTCTTCTCCAGGCTAAACCACCCCAACTCTCTCAGACTGTCCTCATAGCGGAGGTGCTCCAGCCCTCTGACCAATTTCGTGGCTCTCCTCTGGACTCTCTTCAACAGGTCCAGGTCTTTTTTATGTTGGGGGCCCCTCATCTGAACACACTACTCCAGGTGGGGTTTTATGAGAGCAGAGTAGAAAGGGAGAATCACTTCCTTCGACCTGCTGCTGATGCTTCTTTTCATGCAGACCAGGACATGGGGCTTTCTGGGCTGCAAGCGCACACTGC
>NW_010127002.1:0-271 GCF_000699245.1 Pterocles gutturalis | reverse complement strand
CGATGCTTGGACAAGTTGGAGCTAGTTCTGAAGGCATGGGCGCAGACCGGGCAGACATAGGGCTTCTCAGCCGTGTGGGTCCGGAGGTGCATGGTCAAGGAGGAGTTGTGGGTGAAGGTCTTCTCACAGTTACCACAAGCGAAGGGTCGCTTGCCCGTGTAGGTCCGGAGGTGCTCAGTCAACCTAGAGCTCCGGCTGAAGCTCTTCTTGCATTAGCCATAAGGGAAGGGTCGCTCAACCACGTGGGTCTGTTGATGCTTGATGGGGTTGG
>NW_010127001.1:0-6947 GCF_000699245.1 Pterocles gutturalis | reverse complement strand
GAAAGGACAATCTTATCCGAGACACGCGTGTCCGCACACGCGGGTCAGCTTTTCAAATCACGTCTCCTAGACGCACCGAAAGCACCTTGCGATATTTTGTCCCCCCTGTGGAGACAGGCAAGGTTTAAGCATAAACCCCTGACTCAGGCTGTCCCTCACCCGGAGGCTGAGAGCCGCTGCCGTCCCCTCCCTGCCTGCCACAGACACGCAAGGCCGGGGGCAGAACCAGCCGGGACCCCCAGCACATGGGCAGCGGCTGTCAGGGCAGCTCCTGGCCAGATCCCTGCCCTGCCGTGCTCCACATCCCCAGGGGTGGCTGGTACTTGGCCCCTCCATCCCACCACCCCTGGCATCTTCCCCGTGCTGATAGGGAGGTGAATCCCTGAACCATGGGACTGAACCCTGAGCAGTGGGACTGAGTCCTCCCCCTGTGGGACTGAGTTCTTGAACAGAGGGGCTGAGTCCCCAAGATGTGGGTCTGGTTTTGCCGGTGCTTTGCAATGCACAGTCAGCTTCCCGGGAAGCCAACACAGCTCTGGTGGCATTTCCATGAAACCATCTGGTCATCTGGGTTTGGGGTGTGAGCAGACACAGTCTGGCAGTGCGAGATGCAGGGTCTGGCCTTCACACTGCCCTGATGCTGACAGCCATCCCGCAGGGGCAGCAGCCCCACGCATTTCCTGGTGTAACGCGTGAAAAGCTCATCACCAGCCTAGTTCTGTCAAAATGATTCAGCTTTAAAACAATCCATTACAAAAAATGTTCAAGTTCAACCAGATCACTGCTGAGTGTTTCTTCTTCCATCCCTGGCAGATTTTTCAGCCCATGGACATGCACGGTGACTTTCAGGCTCATTCCCTAATGCAGAAAGGACTGCACTACCAGGCAGTGTGCTTATGTACAGCTCTCTGGTGGTCACCTCCTGAAAACTGCATATCTCTTTGGCCAAATTCCGGAATATCTGGCTGGAGAAAGATGTCCTTGCAGCCTTTTGTTATGGAAATGGGCAGCTGGGTGTAGGAGGAAAACCCAGTCTGGAGATTCTAGAAGGAAAGACTCCAACACAAAGCTCAGTCCTATGAATAGAGATGATGAACATCCCAACCCAAAGAAAAGTTGCATACAGATCTTGAATGTAATTTTAAAAATTAGGCCTCTTTCCAGCCATAATCCACAACTTCATGCAAATATAGGCTTGGGTTATTCTGGAACTGCTTGAGGAGCTGCAGCACATGGACATAGTCATATATATGGGGTCCTGGGAGGAGTACTCTGCGTTTCACCTGCTTATACCTGTCTCACTCGTGTCGATGTCCATGATGATTGTGATTGTTAAAAATAACAGCAGTGCAAATAAAGGGGATAGAAATAGTGACAAATAAATGGATAAGAGTAAAGAATACAGAGCAAAAGTAATACAACTTGCTCAAAATTCAGATATGGTATTTAGGTAATGTCAGTGCTTTTGTATTTCATTTTGAAATGCTGTTATGTTTAAATGTACCTTAGAAATATCTATGAGATCAATATCCTAGATGGACATTGCTTTTTACACCAACATATTAATAAAATATAAGTCTAGTGTCCATATATGTTGTCTTTCCTCAGAGGACTCTGCCTCTCATGGGAATGTTGCTCCCTTGAGTAACTGCATGACAACAAGAGCTCACTACTGTGACCTTTACTGTTGAGAGAGTCTTTGACTGTATTTGTTAAAAATATACAGGTAGAAAATGGATATATCCTGCAGAACCAGGAAGGTGCAAGTTGTGATAAACCTGGGGGAGCAGGTAAAATGAAAATGTCAAAGTGATGGAATATTTGCTTATGTGAGTGTGGATTTCTTAAAGAGCTGAAGGGAGCTTTATCTCCCCTTCCTTCCAGCAGACGTAGATGCTGTACATATTCCCAAACTATGTGACAGCACCACAGCTGTGTGACCACATGGCCTCCCATTCAAATCAGAGCTTGATCTATTTCTCTTGTGTATTGGTCCCTCAGAAGAATCTCAGACATACTCAGCTTTCTGTCTCACTGCTTTCTTAGGTTTTCCTAAAGCCCATGCTTGATCCCAGTATCCAAAGAGCTGGATGCAAAATAACTTTGGACTTGAGCTGGCACTTAGGTCCATGGTCAGAATTCCTAGAAGCCACTCAAAATAATCTTGACTTAAGTTGGGAAGGGGCTGTTACCTGTTACCCTTGGTAATGGGAACGGACCTTTCACGGTCTGTGGACAGCAGTGCACCTCAGAATGGCATTTGTGGTCCACTTGTCCAAATATGCTGCAAGCATGTTTCATACTGTATCTTCATACAGAAGATGAATGTTTGCCCCACAGAGCTTATGTGGTGCCCTGGAGAAGACTCATCTCCAGTATGAAAAGTGGGAAGAAATATCCAGTAGACTTTCCCTGGAATTCATCTCTGAAAACAGTGACCTGAACCCAGGCTCCCTATGAACGGTCTTTGCGAGTTTCCACACTGCCTGCTGCAGGGCTGGGATTCAGAGCCCAAGCTCTTAGGGTGATGTTTTGGGGTCCATGGTCCTGGGCCAGTTTGGGTGCTGGAAATACCTTACAGCCACATGTTCTGAGAACTTCCACAGATGCCTGTTGACAGTGTCTTGAAGACCCATGAAAGAACAGCAGTTATGTCATCAGCTGCAAAATGCAAGGTATATATTTTATTTAGAAATGTTATGTTTTGGTGTTCTAAAAGGAATTTATTTCTCTAAAAATGTCCAGGATGTGGAAAAACATTTTTTGCTGAAATGAAATTTGTGTATAAATATATATAAAATAAATTGTGTGCACGTGTATTTTAAGTCTTGACAAATGAAAACTGTGCTCTTCAGCCATCTCTGCTGTGTACACAGCCTGAGATACGTTACTGGGACTGAAGAGTGAACATGCCTAGTGAGTATACAAGACAACAGATAATCCAACATGCAAACAGGCTGAGGAAAGAATAAAATCATCATTTGTATCAGAATAGGCAGCCATCCTATTCACTAATCACTGCCTTGATTTTGTTGAGTGTTTTGCTGGTGCAACTGGAGATTTCAGCTTTAGGGGGTGATTAGAAGAAGGACAGGATATAACTAACCTCATAGGAAGCTCCTTACACACAGAACTGGGCAAAATAGGAGATGCTTGAAAGGGAAGCTGAATCAATGGACCATGAAGCGCAAAGAGAGGCACATATAGCAACGCTGTAGTTAAGGAATAAGATAAGGTAAGACAAAAGGCAGGACATGGGCCCTTTAGAGCAAGTCCAGAGGAGGGCTACAAAGAGAGCTGAAGCACCTCCCATACAAGGACAGGCTGAGAGAGTTGGGGTTGTTTAGCCTGGAGAAGAGAAGGCTCTGAGGAGACCTTAGAGCAGCCTTCCAGTACCTAAAGGGGACCTACAGGAGAGATGGGGAGGCACTCTTTATCTGGGAGTGTAGTGATAGGCTGAGTAGTAACAGCTTTGAGCTGAAAGAGTGCAGATTTAGATTAGCTATTAGGAAGAAGTTTTTTACTGTGATGGTGGTGAGGCACTGGCACAGGTTGCCCAGAGAAGCTGTGGATGCCCCATCCCTGGAGATGTTCAAGGTCAGGCTGGATGAGGCTTTGAGCAACCTGGTCTAGTGGAAGGTGTCCCTGCTGGTAGCAGGAGGGTTGGAACTAGACAATTTTTAAGGTCCCTTCCAACCCAAACCATTCTATGATTCTATGAAGACATACATTTGTCAATGCTAGCACAACAGTTGTGTTGAAACTTTTGAAAGCTGTGTGGAGAAAAAGGGCACAGAGGAGGAAGGCACAGCATGAGGTGGTCTCATGGGTGAAGGAGACCCATGCACTGTTATAAAAGGGCAGAGGGAGGATGGACAAAACATACTTGTCAAAGGAATATACATTAATGTAAATTATGTAAGACTTGACTGGGCTTTGGTTTGAAGGACAGTAAAGGAAGGTCAAGATGATGTCAGTAGGAGTATTAAGCAAGAGAGGAGAGTGGAAGAAAATACTCAAAGCCTGAGAAACTAGGGGGTCTCTCTGAGCTATGCTGAATTAATGCCAGTATGTTAGAAACCATGAAGATACGACATTTTGAAAGCAGCTATGAAGACAGCACCTGAGTGAAGAGGGATATTTTGTGCTGTCACAGTGAAGGTGACAGATGAAACCATCTTCACTAGAGTCACCAGGGAAGGTTTTTTGGAAAGAGAGGGTGAAAGAGGCAAGTCTTTGGGACTTAGCTAAAAGACAGTGTGAGCAGCATGAGGGAGTTGTCACATCCCTGAGCTAGAAGTAATAGATCTGGAAAAGATGGCCTCAAAAAAAAAAAAAAAAAAAAAGCCCCAAAGAAATGAACACTGAAGAGCACAGCTGCAGGTGTCAGGGGCAGCTGAGAGGTTGAAGAAGATGAGAACAAACTATGGGACAAAACTTGAAAGAGCTGGATGGAGAACCATGGGATTGAAAGCACAGGTGGCATGTCCAAGGAAGGAGGTTGGTGGGGATATCTTCTGCCATCAACAGGAGGTGTTTAACAAGGCAGGATATTGGCTCATCTTGCAGCTGCAACTAATATTAGTTTGCTAGGAGATGTTCAGCTCTATCAGAGCTTTGTAGTGTGCTCCCAGGTGACAGGCATATTTGTCAGAACTATTATAATATCTGGCTAAGGCGGACTTCCTCTGAGGTTATCATTACTTCTCCAGAGCTGATCATGAAAAAGTATTTTAGTAGGTGACTTAAATCCCTTCCTTTCAAGTTATAAAAAGGTAGCACAAGGGAGAATTAATGTTTTCTTTTAAGTGTAGGTTTTGGAGGCTGACAAAAACTTCATCAGTCCTATGAAAACAATACCTACAAAACCAGTGCTTCATAAAGAGTACCCTGTCCCTGAAACCTCAGAGTCTTATATCTGAATCCTTCAAAAGTGAGAGATCTTTCTCTTCATTACAAGATAGAGGTAAAATATTCTGCTCATTTAGAGGGAGTCTGCTTTGGGTACATCTTATTTGATGTAAAAAAATCACTATTGAGGATTTTGGAGCAAATAAATCAGAAAAAAAAAACTGTAAAGATGTCTTCAGCGATTGTTTTGATTAGTAATCTTTAAATAATGTGTCCTAGTTGGGCATTCAGGAGCTAAGTTTGTCGTTAGCTTATGTCAGAAAAAAAAGCATTCTCAAGAATACTTATGAGATGTAAATGAAAGACTAAATTTTCATGTAATCTGCTATCCTCTTCAACTTCTCAGTTTATTAAGCAGAAAGGAACTTCTACATGAATTTAAAAAAAATATTCCTGTAAGAGATCCAGGTGCAACTTCAAGAGGTAGCATGTTTTCATCAGGATTTATGATCCTCTTCAGAGTCTGGAGCCCAGAAACAAATTAATTTATTGCAAAACACCACCAACAACAAAAAAACCTGGGCAAAAACCTGGTCCTAGTGAAAACCATGGTAGAGATGTAATTCTCCTTAGTGCCATCTGGATTTTCCCCAATGTCTTTTGTATGTGACCAGTACAAACCTGATGTGGTTGCTTTCCGATTACTTTTACATTTGGGACTTTTTCTATCTAAATTGCTGAGATTATACTCAAAATACAGTAAAATATCAGTATTAATATAGCTGATTTTTAATAAAAGAATCTGGAAGTGACAATATTGTTCGATTTGTGCAAGTGCATATGAACGGACATTGTTTATACAAAATGTTTTAGTAGATACTGGCCAGCAATATTGGGTCATGGACTATTTGCCAATTGTTAAATTTGGCTGACAAGATGCAAAAGCAAGTATTGTTTATCCTACACGCAGAGTATTCAGGCCATAAAAACAAATTTCACACATACCTTTATTCTTCAGTAATTACAGTAACAAGGTCAAGAAAGGCTGCTCAGGAAATGTCCATAGCCCAACCACCAGCCGGACCTGGACGATTACAGCAGGTGTTAATGAAATGCCACGGCCCAGCGGCACCTGAGAGCACGCCTTCAAGAAATTGGCTCAGAACGACACGAAAGCCAGGAGCCAAAGCTGGCGATGGAGTTCCACGGGGATGACCTTGCACTTCTACAAGACACGCCGGATGCCCACACCGGGATTTGCAAAGGAGGCTCTCAAGAAAAAGATGTTCTTGATGTCCATCTCCCGTAGCTGTCCCGGCGCTGTAACTAAGGTATCTATTTGAAGGTGAGCATCAGATCCTGAAATCACTCGCTTCACCCAGATCTGAGGTTTCCACTGGAGTTCTTAGCACTGAACAGCGTCTGCCTTTTATCCCCTAAGTATCTCGCACGAGATATTTAAGGAAAGCACCCACGAAGCAGCGTCCCAGGACACTCCTGCAACCCCTCGAAGCTTTTCCATCTCCTGTCTCTAGAGATCTCACCCTCCAGCCCACAAAATGCCCCGGAGAGAGCAGAGCCCTCAGCTCACCTTCCCCATGGCCCGGCATGTCAGACCAGGAGCAGGAGGTGGAAATTACTCCTAGGCGAGGCACGGCCAGGAGCTGGAGACCCCTCTTCTGGGCGAGAGGTGCTCTGCCAGGCAGCAGCAAAGGCGGGGGCACACGGGCTATGGGGTAAGCCTCGGGGTTGCCTGATTTGGGGTCCCAGATGCCTCTAGATAGGCAAGGGGGTTTTCCCACACGGCCGGCTCGGTTAAGGGAGCTGGGGGTGCGGGGGCCAGGTCTGTGGGGAGTCCCAGCAGGTCCCAGGAGCCCGCCCGGCCTGCCGTAGCGGGGTTTTCCTGACCCGTTCCCCCGGTTTTAGGCTGCCAAGTTGACTTCAGCTGTTAAAATCGTCGATAAGTCCCGAGGCGAAGCGAGCCCACAGGTGTGTGTCCTTCCTTCCAGGGCTGATTTTTTTTTTTTTTCCCCTGAGAAAATAAATCAAACTCATCCTGCTTGCAGCCCCCGAAGGAGAGGGGCTTCATCGGTTCC
>NW_010127000.1:0-2598 GCF_000699245.1 Pterocles gutturalis | reverse complement strand
TTATTATTTTATTCTATTTTATAGACTTTTTAATACTTAACTTACTTTATCTTATTTTATTTTACTTTCTTTTACTTTATTATATTTTATTTTATTTAAAAGCAAAAAAGGTGGTTCTGCTTGCCAAAGTAACCCCTATTATAAGAAAATATTCCTGAAAAATGTGCTGTTTGCTTGGGGGCTGCATCTGCAGCTCAGGTTTTGAAAGCTTTGTAGGCGAGAGCTTTGTGCTTTTGCAAAGAATTTGCTAAATTTTAGTGGCTGAAGCCTGCAGAGGACGGATATCTGAAATTATTTATTTTCACAGGCAGGATCTCCAAGCAGATAAGAAAAGAACTTTGAGAGGAAAGCTTGAGGACTGAGCCCGGGGAAAGCCACGCTGCCGTCAGCCGGGCTCTTTTCCGCCGCCGTCGGGTTTTTGGGGATCTCTCTATGGCGAGTCAGCCCAGCCGCTTCCCGCAAAAGGGAAACAAACAGATGGGAGAGTTTTCCATCAAAATGCAAATAGGTTGTAAAAATGTCTGCGCAAATCTAAATAGTCGGCAGGAACGTGCCCGTTTGGATGAATATTTTGACAAGGAAAAGTGAAAAAAAGAAAGAAAGAAAGAAGTTAAATGATGTCAGAACAAATTGTTTGGGTTTCCCCGATAAAATATTGCCATGAGAGCTCTAGTTTATTTAATTAAGGCATGTGTGCTGCACTTAACGATATAAGGGTCTATATAAAAGTAAATCCAGAAGTGGAGCTGAAATGGGCTTCAACACTCCAAAAATAACATATTTGCCTGTTGCAAATGGATGTTTCCCTGAGGTTTTTTTGAGGAGAGAAGGATCGATTTTCCCAGGAAAACCCAACCATGCCACCCTGGACTGTGGTCCCCTCAGTGATGGGGGACCCCTGATGCCCTGGTGGCAGCAACCTCCGGATATTTAGGCGTTGATGCGGCTCTGCCAGGGCGTGCGTGGTCAGAAACTCATAGAATCATGGAATGGTTTGGGCTGGAAGGGACCTTAGAGATCATCCAGTCCCACCCCCTGCCATGGGCAGGGACCCCTCCCACCAGCCCAGGTTGCCCAAAGCCTCATCCAGCCTGGCCTTGAACCCCTCCAGGGATGGGGCATCCCCAGCTTCTCTGGGCAACCTGGGCCACTGCCTCACCACCCGCACAGGAGAACATTTCTTCCCACTATCTCATCTCAATCCCCCCTCTTTCACCTACCCAACTCCTCCTAGGGTTGGTCTGAAGCTAAAAACCAAACCCTTGAACTTTCTGGCTTGCTTTTGCCACAACATTTTCCAATAATTGTAACTTTTCTGAGTATTTTTTCCTTTCCCAAAGCCACGTGTGCTGGTGGTGGGAAGGCTGGTGGGTTGGATGCACCAAGGGTCTAGAGCTCCTGGTAGGAGATGTGCAGCACCCAGAAGGGATGAAGGAGCCTCTTCCAGTGCCATCTTTGCTCCATTCTTCTGATGAAAAGGTGTCCCTTGTTCTCTCTGTGTTATTTTCTTGCTTTTATTAGTGTTTTACTTAGTATTTGTGAGCCTGATGCCTGTAAAAGTCCTTCACGGAGGTGCAAAGGAGATGAGGAAGGGAGCACATCGTCCTTGCTGCCTCTGGAGCTGCGGGGCTCAGCAAGCAGTGCCGGGGGGATGGCAAGATGTACTAAAATGGCATCTTCTTGCTCAATATATTTGGGAACACAATTGCTAGCCCCTGTATATCCCAAGCTGGTGATGCTGAAAAATGGTTTTTACCTTTTCCCAGCTGCTTTGAGCATCTTCCATCCAGCCCAGTCCTGAGTCCTACCCTGCGCCACGGAGAGGTCACGGCTCACCTCTGAGGACCTCTCCCGGAACCCGTGTGGGACTCAGGCTGCCAAAATAGCAGCGTTCCTCCATGAGAAGGAGCTGTGCCGCTTTGGGGAGGGAAGGTGTGAAGCATCTCAGTTGATGGGAGTCCATCCGTCTTGAGGCAAATGGAGAGAGATTGCATTTTCACACGGGCGCTGGGCAAAAACACGCCCCCGCTCCAGCGTATTTGACAAGTGTCTGCCGTAATGAGTGTTTTCCATCGTTAAGTCACATCTCACAGCCTTCTAATAGAAGGGAACGCAAATCCACTTACTGCGGCCAAGTGCGCTTCCAACCCCGCGGTTCAGAGCGCGTTTAATCAGATTACACGTTACGGCGAGCTGTGACGGATGGCAGGCCGGTATTTAAGAGGTGTATTGCTGACAAGGCAAAGATTTTTTTTTTTTTTTTTTTTTGGTGCTAGCAGTGGTTTCGAGTTGATTATTATGAATGGCTGCCTAGAGCAAATGTAATTTGTAAAGCTACGAGAACTTGAAAAATCCATCGGCGGTAGGTCGCTTCGCTCATTAGAAAAATCTCCAGGGTTCCTCCTGTAGCAGGTAGAGAGAAAGAAAATGTGCTTCGTGCCAATTAAGGATTTGAGCATCTTGCAACGCAAAGTGAAACACAGTGATTCAGTGGCGGTAACCCCCCGCGTGCCCCCACCCAGGGGTTTGCTCCGTCCAGCATGCCAGTGCCTTGAGATGGGTGCAGCCCTGTGACCATCCACGGATGTCTAGGGATGG
>NW_010126999.1:0-1436 GCF_000699245.1 Pterocles gutturalis | reverse complement strand
ATATGTGTTATACAAATGTGTTAAAGTGTTTTACATACTTTTGCATATCTGTTATAACACGTATTGTAAGTGTTATACATATATAAGTGTTTTAGATAAATTTAAGTGATATAGATACTTCTATATGGAAGTATACCAGTGTTATATACTTTATGTCTATATAATACAAATAGATATAAATTATATCACTTCTATGTGTTAAAGGGTTATATAAATTTAACCCTTTCATTTAGGTGTATATATAGGTGTTAAAAAGTATAACACAGATATTATAATTACTTAAATTATATGTGATATATATAAAAGTGTAACACTTTATATACTTATATCTAAAAACACTTTAATAAGTGTGTATATATGTGACATAAGACATTTAAGTGTTATTGGACATGTATAATATGCTATATAACTTTATTACTTTATAACACATATCTTTATAATGTGTTATATCTAACACATATCTGTGTGTATAATGTATACAGTGCCATATAAAAATTATATAACAGCACATAACACATATATCTATGTATTATATTTATCTACCTAATAATACATAATGTAGCTATATGTGTATAAGGATATAACACAATTATATTATATATACAAATATGAAGGTATGTGTTAGATAAGTATACAAAGTGTTATACATAAGTGTTATAAATATACGTGTTACATAAGTGTTCATATATATGTAAGTATATATGCAACAAACATATATATGTATGCTTATACAAAAGTATACATGTAAGTATACAAAAGTGTGTTTTTATATATATATATACACATGTAACAGATATACACACATAAATATACATATACATGTAAGTAATATATTTATACATATGCTTATACAAAAGTGTTATATAGATATACATACATAAAAAATTATACGTGTAACACCTTCATATTAGTGATATTTGCCTAGGGTGTTTATATACGCCTATACATAATAAGTGTTATATAGAGTACAAATGTATGTGTCAGTATCCACAGCACAGCGGGGGACACACACCCAGCAACAGCAGTGTGTCAGGGGCTGTGCTGGGAGCTGTGTCCCAAGGTGTGCCATGGATGTCACACGCTGTGCCGTGGCACAGTATCACATCCCTGCTGCGTGCCGTGCTCTGACCGCCAGCGCGCAGGGACGTGCAGCCCAGCCCTTACAGACAGACCCCCTGCACTTTCAAACACGAGTTGGGGTTTATTGAGCTTTGTCAGGATGCGTATGTCACAGGCACACAGGACAGTACAGACAGCAGTGCCCCTGCTGCAATCAATGGAGCACATGTCGGAATGTGTCTTATTGAACACGCTCCAGTAAGAGGCTTTAATAATATTTTACATAATACGTATAGGACACATATATGATGTGCATTGTGTCACATAGCATATGGTGCTGGATGGGATGCGGGTCTCCGATATTTGTAGTCTCAGGG
>NW_010126998.1:0-219 GCF_000699245.1 Pterocles gutturalis | reverse complement strand
TGGGGGCTGCGAACGCCGGCTGGGGACGGGAGGGCTCCCACCGGCACGCTGGGGACGGGAGCGCCATTTCTCTGCCCCTATTTACTGTCACATTAGCACAGAATTAGCTCAAATTTGCAGCATAAATTAAAAACAACAAGAAGAAAAAATCCAGCTAATGCAGTGATTGCCACCAGGCCAGAGCTCACCTTGCCAGGGAGCTGGAATTAACCTTGGAAC
>NW_010126997.1:0-24230 GCF_000699245.1 Pterocles gutturalis | reverse complement strand
ATATATTTTTTTTTTTAGGTTCCAAATTACTGGTGCAGTTTGTGCCTGTACTTTCCAAACTCACTGTTCATTTGTGGTTGTAAATCAGTGTGCACTAGTTGATTTGTGATGCTAATTAATCTATTCATTCTCTATTCTCTACAGATTTGAAGTTGGACAGGGTTGTCCCCAATTTTCATCTTGGCTAATGGAGTCTCTCATTGCCAATGAATAGCTGACAAGTTCCATAAAAACTTTAAGTTATTAAGTAATTTTAATGAGAGGACATGCTAATAATATTATATGGAGTGGAAGGAGTTCACACATTTTCTAGGCCATTATCAGTACCAGGGGTTCCTTTTATTTATTCTGTTTCCCCCTCTCAGTCCCCTGTGTGCTTCTTGCCCATCTTTTTCTCTTCTTTGGGCTCTTTGCCATCCCCCAGTCTGTGCCAGAAGCTCTGTGTTATTGCATCATCATGTTTGCTAATCTTTTCTTCTCAGCCATCTGGAAGATAGGGGTTTTTTTGCTTAGTATTTAAACAAAACAGTCTCTTCCTTCTGCTGTCCTGTCAGTGACATCTCAAGTGGAATCCTTCATTGGTTGTCTTGGGCCTGGTCCTCCAGTCTTTTTCATTAAGAGGTTGGATAATAGAACAGAAAATGCACTGAAGTTTTTGTGATGGTTTGCTTTATTAAGAAAAACCAAACAAACAAACAAAAAAACCAAAGAAAACAAAAAAAACCAACCCCCCCCCCCCAAAAAAAAACAGGTGAGATCACACTTTTTCCAAGGGTAGTATGATCAGAGATTAACTTTCTCCTTTCCTGTGAGATCCCAGTAGCAGCACTGTGCTCCGCTATTCCCAGCCCTGTGACAAAGATAAATCAGAAGAGGTCCAGAGTGCAACAGTAGGAATGAGAAGAGATTTAGAGAAAGTGATGAAAACAGTAGTTAGTAGTCATCATCATTATCACAGAACTTGACAACTTGTAGCTCGGTCAATGAGAACACTAAAATACCTTCTGGCCCAGATTCCGATGGACGAAATGCTACCTTGGTTCCAGAGCCAACCAGCAGGATAGAAGGATCTGACTCCCTGCTCATGTGTCTCTGACAAAGACATCCTGGTATTTTGACCTTAGCAAGCCTTGTGAAGTCCTAGAATCAGTGATTCAGTAAGCTTTCTCTGTGAATAAAAATATGTTTCTCCCCAGGGTTCATTTTTTCTAATTATTTTTTGTTTTTTCTGTCTCTGCTTGAAGGATAGGATTGCGGAAGGATTTGCATTGGAAATGGTGCTGAATCAAATACTGCTTTTTTTGTAATAAGCCATGAGTGCTCAGGATTTATACCCTACTGGAGTGGTAAACATTAGCTCTCCAGTTATTGAACATTTGCCTCTACTCTGTAACATTGCTTGTCTTAGGAATGTTGCTGTTTGGAACCTGTTACCCCTTGTTTGCTACTATTAAAACTGTGCTTCTAATGAAAGTAAGATTTTGTTATCTGCAGGCCTGAGGTGATAACATTTTACCTCTTATTTTTCTCACCGAGGGATTAATGTGCATGTTTTAGTTCTTGGCATTCATTACAGAGCCTATGCCTGTACTTCTTCCAGCTTCTGCTGCTACTTAGTTGGGCAGGATGGCTTTACAGTCCCTTTCCCTCAATGGGTCGCATCAACCAGAACAGGAAAGTGTAGGAGAGTCCAGCACCTTACCTAGGGACCCTTATGGATCAACAGCCAGCCCAATGGCTACTTTCTTGGTATCTACATTACTGTGCATGTGATCATACAATCCAGGCTGGCCTACAGAAGAGCTGATCCTTTTGCCTTATCTGCAGGCATGAGTGAGAGCTTCCTGCAGAGCTGTGAAGCCTTGCAGTAGGAACTGCCATCAACCCTCCAAAGGAGTCCTCCCTGCCACATCACTCAGTGAGGCATTTTTTATTGGGAGAAGCAGTGAAAATGTGTTGCTCTGTTTAAAGCAGCTGCTGCTTGTAGAGCACGCCTTCCATGATTGATGAGGATAAGGAGACAGTCCCTGCCTTGCTATCCATCCATGCCAGAAATGCAGACATCAGAGGGAGACAAAGTGAGAGACTTAAGGTTGGTGGAGGGGAACAGCAGAGAGGACAAGTGAATTAACAGAGTTTGGGGGAAGTGGTGGAAGCATCTGTGGGAAGGGGAAGGTGAGAGGAAGAGAACTAAGAGAACATGAGTAAAAGCCAGAAAGGTAAGGAGGATAAAGAAATAGGGGACTGACTGACAGCTAGCAGCTATGTATATGGTAAGCTCCCAAATAAATTTAACTTTTAATATATTTTTAAATGCTATGTTTCTGGTTTGCTTATCCTGATATTTTCTGGGTGTAAACTCAACTTTTAGGAGTCTTCTTAGGGAAAAAGAATAAAATATGTGACCAATAATTAAGACAAGTTTTTAGAAGGAAAAAATCATCAGCCTTCCATAGTCTCTTCACAGGTGAAAATATTTAGAAGGTAAGTGTATTTTTTGTCCGTCTTTTTAGACGCTTTGTTCACCTTATGCTCCTTCCTTGAAAGTGGATCTCCAGCCAAACATTACTTACTTCCCTAGCCTTCTTCACAGAGTTTCTAAGCCCTGGCACTTTTTAAATTCAGTTGTTCCATTTTAAAAAGTAACTTATGTTGTTACATATGCAGAAAAGTAATCTTTCTGATACCAAACAGCAAGCTATTTTCAGGGATGGCTGTTTAACTGTTTAAAAAGCAACAGTCCACGTTTCACCATGACTTTAAAAAAATTGTTTTGTAAGCAGGTCTTTGTGGTTATTATTTTTGGAACAATCCAGATTGTGATAATTTGTATGTTTGTCTTTTTCTTTGCTAATTCTTTTAGTAGTTTGCAAAACCCACATTAAAACTTTAGCTAATGAAATGGTGAAAAGGCAAGACTGTGAGGGTAGAAACCTGATTAGGTGAGCTGAGAGACCAAGAAACTGAGTGGTTTGGCAAAGCAGTTTGTTAGCTGGAAATTTCAACACAAATTAGGAGAAGCTCTGGGATCTAGACATGCAGTCTGTACAGAATACCTTTGTCTCCTGTTCTCCTACCCAGCAGATGAGTAATCTCTAGTGACGTCACTGGGCGTTATCCTCATGTCCTGAGGGTAATAGATTGGGCCCCATTGTGTAAGTAATGCCTCACTTTCTCTTGAGCTGGAAAATCATCTGAGTGTCTCATAAATGCTTTGCAAGGGAGCTGAGAGGGAGGAAGAGAGGTTTAATATTCCTTTCTAGTTGCATCACTTGCATGTTTTGCAGTCAAACTGCAGAGTACAAACAAAGATTTTTAGAATTGTTTAAATGACAACAGAGTTATTACCTAGCTTCTCAAATATTTTGGCTGCTCACATACACAGTCAAGTACTCCCCCCAGCAAATACACTCATGGGAGAGCAAATGGCAAAGAAAATGAACAGCCTGAAGTAAAGTGTCAGTGCTTTTTGGGGGGAGGGAAGTGGCAGCTGTCATTGGAAACAAGTCCAGAATTTGCTGTGAGGATCTTTCTAAGGAAAGCAAGTCTTCAGAAAAGTTATAAAAGGAATGAAACCCAGGGCAGCAATTCAGCAGTGTTTACTAATGATGTTTATACTATTATTTTATTTAAAAAAGGTTAGTTCAAAAACTGCTTCTGACAAAGAAGTTCCTTGTTCTATATAAAGATACACACACAATATTTTGGAGAAAGAAAAGTTGTCCTGATTCTTTAAGTTCATGAGCCTTCAGTGAATTTAGTTAAAAAGAAGGAAAAAACCCCAGCTTGTGCTCAGAGGACATGAAAGCCTAAACATGTGAAACTTTTATGAGTTATCAACATGGGACCTGTGCTGTATGAAACTTCCAAGGAAGTTCTATGGCTTTCTAGTGGAAATCTAGCACATAGCTGTTTCAGATGTTTAAAGGCCTCTCCTTTCTTCAAGTAAATGCTTGCTTACATTTAGGAATGAAAAAAAGGGAAGGCAGGGAAAGATGGGGAGAAATGACTAGAACAAATGTTAACTTTGCAGATCCCAAGTGTAAGTAACCCAGATAGGGAGCAATTTCAGAGCTGTCTCTTCCAGGAGCTGCAGCTCTGCTGTGTGCTAGATAGAGGTGGCTGGATGTCAGCCCTGGTACTTGCAGGGTGACGTGCCAGGTGGCAATGAAACCAGGGAGGGCTCATTGCTCCCCCTTTTTCATTGAATGACGTCTTTCGAGAGCAGAAGGCCTCATGTTAAACTTGACTTTGTCCTAACTGTCCCGGAGTTTTGGCTTGAGTTTACTAGACTTGACTCTAAGTAAGAGTATTTCTCTTTGATGTAAAGCAGATCCATAGCCCCTATGTATGAAGTCCAATAAAAGACATCCTTTTTTCATAACTGCCTTTCCAGCATTGCTGCATCAATTCAGATTTAATTTTTAGGCAGAAACGACATGCATACAAAGAACACGTACTTCAAAGTATGTGAAGATATGGGACTTATGTAAAAAATAAGCAGTCCACAGTCCACAGGATAACTGCTATAGCTTTTTCATCCCAGTCAGAAACCTCAGAGAAGTGGCAGAATGAGAGAGCACTCCAACTGGAACAGCACAAAACAAGCCTTTAATGAAAGCAATTGGAATAACACTAAATAAACTGTTTTAATGGAGCTCCAAAGAGATGTGTAAAAGCTGCTAGTAAAGTCAATTGAAGGCCTATTACAGTGCCTCAGAAGTCCCTTCACAGCCCTCCTGCTGGCAGCAGTTCAAGTCTCTTTACAGTACATTAGAGGTAAGCGCAGCAGTATTATACCAGGCCCTTTGAAAAACTAATAAAAATGTTCTCCCTGTGAGAGAAGCCCACTGCTGCTAGGAGAGGAACTGCATGCCCTTCAGTCTAGGAATCATTTATTTCTTCAGCTGGGATAAAGAAGGGTCTTCAATAATTTGCAAAGCCATTGTTAATAGTTCTATTCCCTGCACTTGTCTCCTAGTGGCAAGAGACATCCATTAAAATGTGCCACTCAAAAACAGGTCTAAACAATACAGTTCAGTGCCCCAGAAGTCCTTTTTCAAATTCTGGCCAGCATTGGGTAGATTAGAGTAAACTGTAGCTTACGCCATGTAGCACAACTCTCCTGGGAGACTGTTCTCAGAAATTCTCATGCAGAAGGCCTTTTTCCTTGGGCAATGGTCTCTTGCTCTATGCAGATGCGAGCACAAGGGAAAGTGTGCAAGGTGAAGCTCTGGTCAGAACCAAACCTGTGCCATAGGGAGGCTTCTATGGAACAGCAATGTAATGAGATGCAGGGAGCAGTGTCTTTCCTCTCTAGTGATTGCTCCTCTGGGAGATCACCATTTCTGCAGCACTTGTGAACGAAAATTTCTCTTAATGGGTGGCCACCTTAAACATTAGCAGCAGATCACCTCCACAAAGGAAACCGCCGTTCTCTCTTGCCATGTGCCATGGACCTAAACCCACAGGAAACTTATCCAAGGGGATTTCGTGCAGGCCCACAAAATCCACAATGCAGCATTAAGTTTTCTTTCTCCCAGGTGTACTAGATCTGGGTTCTGTAACTGCAGAGAAGATGCCCCCAGGACAGGCGTGAAAGCAAAGGCTATTAAAAGTGCACTTGTATACTGAGATTGCAGGACATATTGCTACATTGTACGTAGAATATGAGAAGATGCATGGTGTTGTCGAAAGAGAAATTTTGGACTAACAAATAGAGTTTGCACAGAGGACAAAAAGCCCAATTCTCTGAATTTTTTAAGTAAAATGTTCTGAAAAAATATATTATTAATTTTGTTTTCACTTTATCATCTGTATTTTATGTTTAATTTTCATTTTACTATTCTGATATTTTATAATGCAAAATATTTATACCTATCATAGTAAAATGTTTGAGAATTTACTTCCAAAACCAAAAAGGAATCAATATTTTCTGCTAAATGTCCTAATTCTTATCAGAATAACATTTTTTTACATGAAGTTGTTCAGATGGGAAGATTTTAGCTGGCTCTCTTGACAGTCATTTGGAATGGGTACTTTATGAAAAAGTGAAAAAGCTTTGAAATAATTATCCTGGTCATCTTAAAGTCCAAAAAAATCCTTTTGTTGTGTTTTTACCCTGGCTGGCAGCCAAACACCACAACAACTGCTGGCTCACCCCTCTCCCCTCCCAGGGGTGGCGAAGAGAATTAAAGGGGTAAAGGGAAAAGAGACTCGTGGGTTGACATAAGAACAATTTAGTAACTACACTATAATAATATTGAAAATACTAATGATAATAACAATAATAATAGCCATACACACAAATATACCAATGAGTGATAGGCAGTGATACGGCTCACCACGCGATGACCAAGGCTCAGCCCATTCCTGGCTAATGATCCTGGAGCAGGGAGAGTCCTGAAACTGCAATTGCAGAAAGGAGATAAGAGCCCAAGAGTTCAAGAGAGCAGGATGACCCCAGGAGAGGGGCGACCCAGAAAAAGGGACAACCCAGAGAGAACACTTCCAGACAGAGCCTCATCTATATACTGGGCAAGACGTGCATGATATGGAATAGACCATTGGCCAATATGGGTCTCAATCCTAAACCTAAGATTGAATCCTAGGCTGGTAATTGGAGCTGTGCTCCCTCCTAGCTTCTCTTGCCCCCACAGACACTGGCACAGCAGAGAGGCTGAAAAGTCCTTGACTGTTCTGGCAACAACTATAAACATCAGTATGTTATCAGCATTCTTCTCAGCACGAATCCAAAACATAACCTCACATTAGATACTATGAAGAAATTTAACTCCATCCCAGCTGAAACCAAGACAACTTTATACTGTAATCACTGCATTCTGTACATATCATATATTTCAGAAAGAATTTGAGATACAGTTCAGAGGCTTTTTAAAGAGTTGTTTTTAAATCCCTCCCTGTAAATCTATGCTCTGCTTAATACCATAAGCATAGCTGCATAGCCTCAATGGGAAAGAGAATATTAAACAAGCTAATTTTAAGCTTCTCAAAGTTGAACTGTTTTCAACAGAAAATAAATTTGAAGATGCCAGACATTAGGCCAAGCTAAAAGCAAGTATACTTGGATATGTTATGAGATGTGAGGCATGGGACGTGGATGCTGGTTCATAATTGTTCTGTGTAACATCTGACCTGTGCCTGATGGCAGGGATTAGTGTTTGTGATTCTAGTAAAAAAGCTTATCTTCTACTGGGGAAAGAGAGACAGCGCTATGGTGAAAAAGGATGGCAGGCGTTGGATTGCCCAGAGTCCTGTGTGACTACAGCACAACCTTCTCACAGGCACTGGATTAACAGGATGGGTCTGAGAAGACTGAAATAATCGGTGTCTACAGTAAATGCATTAGTCTCGTGGCTGTTGCTGTTTTAGTTCTGAATTTGTATGCACACACAATTCTGTTTAGATGTAGACAGATGGAGAAAACTTTTAGCTGTCATTTTTGTTACATTTTAAACAATCATGTGGCCACTTCTGCTGCCCCCAGCCTAGGATATGGTTCACTAGTGACACATGAAGATATGTGTCTATGCTGCATGATTCTGTATCTTTGTTTTTACTACCTGCCATAACCAGTAACAAAGAGATTTGTGCAGATTACTATCAACAGTTTCTGGAAATACAAAAAGAGGGAGAGAGAGTAGCCCCAAAGTATTAATAAACCCAGTACCTTCCATAGCAGGCTAGCTGAGTTTGAGCTGTGATCTCACTTCCTTTTCTCTAAGTGCACAACATGTGAGCTGATTAATGGAGCGGATGGCATTGCCACAGCCTCCCAAGGCCTGCACGTTTTATGTTCACAACAGCTCCTCTCACTAGAAATAATGGGTAAGAAAGGCCTAGTAGACATCTGTTGTTTGTGTTTCATAATGCCTCAGCTGGGGAAGTTGTGCTCGCTTTGCTTTGGCAGTGATGTATAATCATCTGTTTGATTGTATTATGATGTACCACCGCAGAGAAGAGAGGCATGAGGTTTCTGCAGATTTGGAAGATGGGTGATTAAATCATGGGAATAGTTTAAGAATCTAGAAGTACATACCTGATTATGCTGTCTACTGCTTTTGGGTTGCATGTGTTGGCATGTCTGGTTCTATGTTTCATTGTGATCTTAAAAAGGGCAAGAAGACCTTGAAACCTCTATGTGTTGAAGAAAATGTCCCATAGTAGTGATGCAACAATTCAGAAAATGCCTCAGATTACTTTTTTTGTCTGTGTTTATCTCAGCATTCAAGATGAAAGCAGGAGAATATTGAGCTAAAAATTAACAAAGAGACTGAGAGCAAGCAGATCTGGACTGGGCTTTGGAGGTCATTCTTTGGCTTTTTGCAACTGGGGTGTAGGATTCTGCCATTGCATTTCCTGGGACCTGGTGATGACATGTGTGTTGCAGATGGATACAAACAATTACCCTTGCGGTCTGCTAGCAAATGCTAGGTGCCTCTCTACTGTACTACTGCAAAAGCCTTGTGCTCTGGCAACCGTTCTTCTGTGGGCAATACTTTTGAGCTTCCCAGAATAATTGGATGGGAGGATTACATGTTTAAGATTAACTTGGATTTGTTCTATTTGATATTTAATGGTCCTATGTTGAAAAGGACTTATTACCTTGTAGCATTGAACAGGCAAACCTCTACAAGGTAAAAGACAAGAGAACTGAAGGAAAGCTTAAATGATTCATAGGCTCAGGTGATTAAAAAGGTGAATAGTTAAAAAAAATACATAAATGTTGTTTGGAAAACTCATTCATATGTATCCTTTAAATGTCTGATCCTGGCAGAGAAGGTGTGAGAGTTATTCTTCATGTCATGCTTCCTTCTTCCCTTGGATTTTTTTTCCTCCCTTGCCTCATGAAGTCTTGACAGGCTAAAGGCTGGTGTCTTTCCTGCTTGGCTCTTTTGAAGCTGATTTCCCTCACGCCATTGCTTTGGTCGTTTCAAACTTGAATCATTCCTAAACAAATGCCATGGAAACAAACTTGGCTCTCATGTAATGGGCTTGATAGTTAGCCTCTTGTCTTGATGACTACTTATCAGAAGGAATTGAAAACTTGAGCCATTCCAAAACACCGAAAGGGGGAGAGGACAAGTATTGAAGGTACTTTTAAATACTATTCTGCTGGCAATAAGCACAAAAAGGAATAAAGGAAAAAGGTCTTTTATCACTTCAACTGAGGATATACCAGAAATGCCAGGTTAGTTACATCCTACTTGCTGCTTTCAAAACAGTTTTTTCCCTGAAGGAAAGGGGTTTTTATTCCTCTAGAAATGCTCTATACTTTTCTATTTTCCTTTTTTTTTTTTTTTCCTTTTACTTTATCCTGGGCCCTGATAATGACTGAGTATAATTTTGGCCCTACAGCAGTACTGAATTAAACCCTCCAGAACAAAGTTTTAAAACTTTTTTATTAGTGTATTTTATGAAAAAAAATCTGTATGTAGTAAGTGTAATTAAAGCTGTAAGTACTTGAAGGTTCATAACAAATAATAATTAAATAAAGGATTCAGGGGTGGAGTCACAGGCAACCTAAGGTTTACAATCCATAATAAAGACTACAGGTGATGAATGGGAACTCGTACTGTAGTGTTCATACTTAAGTTTCTTAGAATACTTGACAGAATTTTGCGAAATTGGTCAAGCTGATCAAAAAAGACAAGTGCCCTTTTGGATTACAAGTTAAATCATGAATCCATTTTTCAGAGACCAAAGCTCTGTTCTTTTTCTCTGCATACCTTCCTGCCTCCTTTTTCAGTCTTCATCTGACATTTCTCTTTTTTATGTATATTTCATCTGTGAGTGCATTGCAGGGGCTCTGGTTTTTAACTCCTGTCCTTGTTCTTTGTGCAAGAACAAGAATTTAATCGTCTTCTCTCTTCAGGGAAAAAATACTTTGAAGGCAGAAGTACCTTCTAGTTCTGCAGGATTCAAATATGGCAAAAGATAGATTATCTCCATGCAGTTCAGAAGTAATTTTCTGTCTAAAAATTTATTTAAAAATAAAAAGATGTACTGAATTTTCATTAGGAGTGACACATATGTCTTTGTGTACTTCAAATCGGTAGTGCAATGAAGTGAGTTGTCCTCTAAATAAATATCTCAAGGGAGAGAAAAGGCCAGTGTAGTGCCTGCCTTCACAACTATATGAAGTCTGTGGGTTGCCTACCTAGATAGTTCCTGCATGTGTTGTCTAAGTAGCCATATATGTGTGCGTACTTAGTGGGTCACAGAAATAAGCCTCTGTGGTGCAATTCCTTTCTCTTGTTTAAAGCTGGATTAATTGGCATCATTGCATGTTTAACTCTGGAGATCAGAATGCAAAATCCAACTTTTTGGACCAGGTTATGAGGCTAGGCCCGTATTTCATCTTGTTAATGAAACTGGATTTTGAGGCCACTCTTCTAAATAGCTTTCCCGCATCTCAGATTACTATCTGATCTAGTCTACAGCATGTGGACCCTATAGCAATCCTGCATTTTTTTCACTGCTCCGTGATTACTAAATATTGACAGGCACTTCAGCAGAGAGAATGGTAAGGAACATTTGACAGTACCCCTTGATGCAAAGAGGATATAAAAGCGCATGTAGTTTATCGCCTGATATGGCTTTTCTGGAAATACTCAGATTTCTAGACAAATGCTGCTCAGGGATAGAAATCTCTAATTTTGCTAATTTAACATTTTGCTCAGTTATGAGTCACCTTTCAATGAAATAGCTATTGTTTCACACTGTTGTAACAGAAACGTTGCTGAGGAATTCTGCCAGGAGCCACACAATCAAAATCACCGGTCTGGCTTTTTGCCAACAAGATAAAAAGAAGCATAGGAAATTTTAAGTTTATACACTTAAAAAATAACTTGTATTTAAATCACAAGGTCAGCATATCGTGTAATAGTTTTACTTTATTGAAATGAATGCTGGTTAAAAATGTGTGCGATAGCAGCAAGTACATGAATGTCATGTGAGGAATTAATATTTGGAACTTACACAGCATTTTTCACTAGTAACTTATTTCATACTTTTCAACAAATACTGCTTCAACATACAGATAGGAAACAGAGGAATAGAATTGAGGGTTATAACAATTCCTTTAAAGTATGTCCTGAGAAGAGGTAATTCCCCATCTGTCAAAGGTCTGACTGCATTCAGACCTCTGAATTTTTGCTCTGCCTTTTTACTCTATTCTCAGTAGTCTCATCCCGCTTCTTTCACAACCAGTAGGAGATCCCACCTTAGTGACAGATCTGTGGCTTAGGAGGATAACTATCCTTTGCAAAACACTTCTTTATAAGAATGCCAAAAAGCAGAGAGAGAGTCTTCAGGGACAGAAGAGAGCATTGCCAACTCTTCCCTCACCAACTCCCCAGACTAGTATTAGGAATGCTGGCATGAGTCTGATACACTTGTATAAACTATTGTTCCATAGACCCGGTAATTAATAAATACCCTGACTGAATACTTTCAGCTTCCACTACACACAGGTACACAAGCAGCCTGCCACTTCACTTTGTCTGGTTTTACATAATTTGATGCCTACTTTAGCACTCACATAATTCACTCTTTTAGAGTCCCATTTCATTGCTGTTTGGACTGGGAACAACTCTTGGTTATTTTCCTGTAGTAAACCTACTCTAGCAGAAATAATGTGATGTGGGAAGGCAAGAAGCATGAGCATCCCCTGCTTTCTGTATAGTATATTTGGACAGGAAAGAGGAACATGTCTGGGAAGGTACAGAATGAAAAGAGACTACAAACCTGGTAAATAGTGTAAAGAACAACCAATTTTTAAATACATTAGGAATACTCAGTAATGTAACATATAATCAACTCATGAGATTTTCTGTCACAGGATGTTACTGAGGCAAATAGTTAGCAAGATTCAAAAAAAGGATTAGGCATTTGTATAAACAGTAGTAGCACTTGAGGCTTTATTGGGTAGACCAAAGATTTATAAGGGTTGTGGCAAGTCTTTCTCTTCAGGGCATAAGCTGAAAAGAAAGGTTTTTTTGCTTCATTGTGTAGCATAGATTATAGAGTTAGCCAGAGGCACAGGAATTTGATCTAGTGTGAAGACACAGTCCTCTGAAGCACCGGCAGACCTCAGCATCACACACCACACCATGAACTGTTTGGGCTTGTTGCTTGCTTGAGCATATAATTCCCTGTTTTCCTTTAACAAGGGGTTTTGTGACAGAGCGCTATGGGATGGATTGAAAGCGTAGAGGCTGGTGGTGGATAACCTAGAATTTCTGAGATTTTCTGTCATTCAGTGTTTTTAAATTGACTGCAGTTTTTACTGAGTATATTTTTGTTAATTGTTGGTGATCATCTCAATACTTAGCAAGAAGTACTTACTGAGTGACTGGGTGAAGATGATCTACTATGAGCATGACATGAATCTAAACTTTCTGTGGTCCTGTTTTGATGTTACTTTCTAGATCGCAGAAACTTCCAAAGTCCTGTTCAGATTCTAGCCAGGGTAAATTCATTCTTCCTCTCTGACTTTGCTGTTTCACTTTGCGAGGGGAACCAGAGTGTGTATACATCAGTGAGAGCTTTAAAGGTGGACCTGCTTGTACTATTTCTTAAGGTTCTCCAAAGTCAAATAAAAAAAAAAAAAAAAAAAAAGAGAGAAAAAACAGGATTCATTCGAATGCCTTATTTTCTAAATAACCTTCTCCCGCTGCCCACAGTGATCTTGCGATCAGGTCTTGACTCCTGGAGTTTATTTTGGTCAATTCAGTGACTTCTTTGAGTCGCTTTAAATTATGCCAAGTCCCTTCTGATCTGTAGGAAGGTCTTTCCCTTGCTTCTAGGGTCTGTCATCTTCTCTGTTCCTCCCAGCAGTTTCTCAGTCTCCTCTGTAACTGCAGGGTCCCTTTTTGATGCTACAGCTCTCTCCTCCCAAGCCACCCTGCAGTCTTCTCTCCCCTCTGCATGCTCAGTTACTCACAAGAGAAAGAGTAATACTACTAGTCTTTCAGGACAGTATGCTGCTCTTAAGTGAACATTAACACTCAAACAAAGGGGGGAAAAATACCTGAATTAAACAGATAACTCTAATTAATGTGTAGGAGATTCTTCATTTCTTGTCTTTTTCTCCAAATGACACTTTAGTGTTAGTGATCTCTGAGGGCACGTGTCAGTTCTGGGCAACAAAATATGGAAAAGAGGTGCCTGACCTGCATGGGATTGCCCAGGTTTATGACCATGGGCAGAAAAGCTGCATTAGATGGTGGATTAAAGAGCTCAGTCCTTTGTCTTGTTAAGAGGCCAAGCTTGCTACCTTGAGTGCAGCACAAAAGTCATTACAAAGTCATCTCAGTATAGACAAACTGGTTCAGCATCTTTTACTGAGCAGGAGGGTATCTCTGTACCCCTGGCTGCTGTGGGGTGGATTAGAAATAAGAACAGCTGTATTTTAGTCCAGGTTGTATTTTTAGAGGGTGAAAATAGTGATTGTCTATAGCTCATATTTACAGCACTTATGAGGAAGACATATTTTGGGGATAGTAAACTCAACTAGAAATAAAAGTAGTGATTGGATCATGACCAGCTTGAATTTTCCAAGGTATTTCCTAGATTAGCCAACTCTGCATAGCAAGACACCTTGAATTTGAAGGGATTAATGTTCCCTTAGTATATTGCTTTATGTGTAACTCATAAATTTATGGGGAGCTTAAACTGGTCTCCAGGAAGAGACACACATTAACAACCTGATGATAAAATTGAAAATTTTTCGTAACAGAATGTTCAGGTCAGCACAGCTCACTTTAAATCATTCCTTTATTTGAGCAGAGCAGAAACATGAAGCTGGTAAAGTAACAGAGATGAACTGTTTGGAAAGTGTGTGTGATCTGAAGCACACATGAACAAGGAAGGCCAGGTTGTACCTTAACATAGTTACGTGTTTTACAGCCAAGTTGTACCCTAAGCAGAGTAATGCCAAAGGCAAGTTTGGTAGTGCCAAGCCAAGTAAGTGCAAACTAAGCTTAGGTTAGTTGTGACCAGAAAAGAACAGGAGAATCTTGGTGTATTTGTCTCTAGGATGGAGGTTCCAGATTTCACTGCCTTCCTATCTTGCCTCCATCACGTCTTCAAACCTGATGTGGAGCTGTTGGAAAAGAGGGTTACTTATTTAGTTTGCTATAAATTTATGCTTATGAAGAACTGGAGGATTAAGCCTAAATTAGTCTGGCTGGAGCACAGCTTTCCTTTGGTTTTTTTGGTGGTTTTTTTGTATGCAGAGGTGAGCTTGCAAGGTGCTGTGAGAAGTTCTGAGATAATGTGCTTGTCTCCTCTGGTGCAGTTACCTACTTCTAGAATAATTGAATTAATTGAATATTTGAAAAATTGCTTAACTGCATATTTAAAGCTGTCTGTCAGGGTCCATAAGGTATGAGAATCATGTCAACCATTCCTGATGACAGAGAACCTTGGGCCTAGTGGACTGGGGAGAATAGCTTGGAAAGGTGGCAAGGTACAGTTAAAAGTCACCTTCTTGGCCTGCAAGTATCATTTGCTGCAAAGGTGTGGAAATGCAAACATAAATCATTCTTGTTGTTTCTTATCTAAGAGGAACGTGACTGCTGTACAAAAAGCAACTAACATGCTTGTAACCAAACTCTTTATATTATGTACACTCCCATCTAATATGTTCACAGTACATACGTTGTGTATGTAGCATTATACATATTTCTATATGATGATTTATGAGAAACCTGTGTCTGTATTTATTTTAATTATTGTATTTTACTGATATTATTTTACGGTGATGGTTTTCAATAAATTCAAAACTAAAGTGTGATGTATATCATGATAATACTAATTTTGTTGTTGTTCACTTGAAACAACTATTCATTATACAGCTAACCCCTCTGTGGACACATGAACTGAAACAAACTCATCTGCAAATTCACATCAAATTTGAAGCAAATTAGACAAAGCATTTATGTTGTATGAAAGTTTGAAAATTACCTCATTTTTTTCAGTGTTTCTCTAACCTTCTTTTTGGCTCATTTTAACTATGGAACGGCTTGTCCTAAAACTTTACATTTATTTAATCTGTTGGGTTTGGCAAAGACTAATGTCTTGACTAGTTGCAGAGGCCTTGTTGGCAGAATTAATTAGCCCTAACAGCATTAATAACATGGTTTCTGCATACCCCAAGGGCTTCACAGTGATGATGAATTCCACATGGTCCTAAAAAAGGAATTAAGTGCTGGAGCAAGTCAAAAGGGGGTATACATTTATCATTGACATACATTCTTGAAAGCCAAAATCATAAACAGTTTTCTAGAGCATAGCTCATTGGGAAATTTATGCTGACAAAATAGCTTTAGTGTATTTAAGGTGGCTATAGGCTATGGGCTATTTAGCTATGATGAACAGATGAACTGAGCATTAGTGGGACAGGAGAAGAATCAAGGATGCAGAAATGACCGTAATCATGTCTCTTCTTGGCTCATAGTATTTGAGTTCATGAGTAAGTGTGCAGATGAATATTTGCTTTTAAGATTGCTACATTTTTCTAAATATTTTCCTTTGAACAACATCTAAATTTTTTGACATTTTTTGTAAGTTTTTCTCTGCATTTATCCACATACAGGTGAAAGAGAAGACAGACTAACTATTAGAATGATAATTAGTCTTACTGTGAAACCCAGGGCATGCACATTTGCTTTTCTGTGAATCTGTTTATTCCTTTTCTAACTTGCTTTATGATTTGGTTATGGGGATTTATTCACCCACATTTAGATGTTTCTTCATTATCCTGAACACCAGGGTACTGTAGCAGAGCAGCACAATGCAGCTTTTTAAATGTATCTCCTTTAGTATTTCTGTGATAGGGCTTTAAGCTAATGCAATGCTGTGAAGACCTTCAGAAGGGTAAGGACTAGCTGGTGCTGTGCAACTCAGGTAATAAGTCTGAGGTGTGACATGAGCAATTGGCTGCTGCACTAACAAGTATGGTGTCTCTGGTTTAGCAAGGGGTTATTAAAGGTCTGTCGAAGGCATCAGAGGAGTTATGTAGATTAGGAATGTCTAAGAAGCCTTAAAAGGAAAAACTGTGAACCAATCTGATAGTATTGCTAATGACTGGGACTTAGAATCATAGAATCATTGATGTTGGAAAAGACCTCAAGGATCATCAAGTCCAACTGTCAACCCAGTACCACCTAACTCACTAAACCATGTCTCAAAGCACCACATCTACATGTTTCTTGAACCCCTCCAGGGATGGTGACTCCACCACTTCCCTGGGCAGCCTGTTCCAATGCCTGATCACTCTTTCAGTGAAGAAATTTTTTCTAATATCCAGCCTAAACGTCCTCTGGGAGGGATAGTGATTTTATTTTTTTTTCTTCAGTTTACACAACCTTCAAAGCAGGTCAAAGGCAGACTTGTGCTGAGTATGCAGGTGACGTAACTTCTCAGTTAAAAAGCTTGTAGTAGAGGATAACTGCTGCACAATGCATTGTGTAAGGAACTGAAGAAATATTTATAAGGGACAGACAGAGATGGAAATACTTTAATTTTAACTGCAGGACCATTCAGCCCTACTATATGCAGTTTGATTGCTGGCATGCACAGCTGATCCAGTGCTGAGCCTGTCTGATGGCCGAATGACCTAAGCTTGGTTCCTGAAGATGGGAGGACTGGAAAAGGGCTCTGGACCAGTCGGTTGTGGTGTGTGGATCAGCTGTACCCTGACATGCCTTCATGGGTTAGTGGAAAGAAGAGGTCGAAGAGAGACCCTGGAAGATGTAGTGAATGATGGGGATGGACAGAACAGGTCTAACACATATGTTTTTAGAGTACCATCCAGGTTTGGGTAGAGATGAGAGAAAGAGTGGTCTCCTGACATGCTTTGATGTGCAATTTTGTATTAAAGGAAGAAGCATTACTGACTTTCCTTCAAGTGTCTGGCCAGCTCAGATGATAACTACCACATGGACTAGAAGCGCTAAAAGGGAGCTCTTAAGTTTAGTGACCTACAGAGTTTCACATGTGCTATTTCTGAAGTGCAAAATCAGATCTGATCTAGGAATTCTTTAATTTCACATTAAAAAACCCCTTGATTTGTATGATGCTAATTGAGGCATTGTAAATAGAAGCTTTTAAAGAACAGCACACAAAGCATAATTAAATGCACGCTCAAGAAAGTTTTGTAAGGGGTCTTTGCATCTTGTTTTGAGCCCAGGGCCAAATGTCAAACCTGAAATGCCAAGCGTACAATAATTTGTCTTAACAATCAAACTATCTCTTCATTATGAAACATGATGGTTACCTGATGAATTGTGGAAAAGAATTTTCACAGAAGGCCTCCAGAATATGCTGTTGTAGCCTGTGGGTCACTAAGCTCCAGCTATGCATAGTGGGAATAAATTAATAGTCTTCTTTATGGAAAGAACTGAAGCCCGTTTATTCTATTTATTGTTGCTTTGTGGGGATGCATGTTTATTATCTGACAACAATCGTAGCTCTTGCTGAACTCACACTACTAATACTGTTTTTCCTACTTGCCGATGTGGTGACCTCAGTAACTGTTATTTCTACCTCGTGCATCACCCTGAGTACCAAAAGAGGGCTTCCAGCAAAGTAAACTGGTCAGAAGTGTCATCAGCTGGGAAGGTGATATACAAAATATGTCTACAGTACAAAAGCTACAATTCTGTAACCATCTCTGCACAAGCATCACAATGAGTATCGGACAAAGGAGTGAGGTAGCAAGTGATGCTCTTACACTGGCTGACAGCTGAGCCCACAGTCTTTTTTTGTCATAACACTGTCAACAATGTACTCCAGTGCCTTTCATCATGATTGATTAATCATATTCTAAGAAAAGTTATGTTAAACCAGCAGGGTTTTTTTAGTATTTTATTTTAATCTATGTCCTCTGTAGGCTTTCATTGATGAAACCAACTTTCATACAGTGGTAGAAACGTAAGCACATCATAAGAATATTTGTAGGTATCAAATGGACAGCACATTTCTCCTGGCAGCATCATCGGAAGCTTTTAATCCATGCCAGCTGCTGTTCTGCATATCAGCTGTTACCTGGTGGGAGAGACCAGCTCATGTGCCAAAGCACTGGGAGCGGTGTCCTCAGCCATGGCTCTTGCTGGCCAGTTCCTGGGCAGTGCTGGAGGCAATCAAGTGAGGCCATATCATAGAATCATAGAATGGTTTGGGTTACAAGAAACTTTAAAGAGCATCTAGTTCCAACCCCCCTGTTTCTGGCAGAGACACCTCTGACTAGCCCAGGTTGCTCAAAGCCCCATCCGGCCTGGCCTTGAACACCTCCAGGGATGGGGCATCCACACCTTCTCTGGGCAATCTGTTCCAGTGCCTCACCACCCTCACAGTGAAAAATTTCTTCCTAATGTCTAGTCTAAATCTGCCCTCTTTCAGCTTATACCCATTACCCCTTGTCCTGTTGCTACCTGCCCTTGTAAAAAGTCTCTCCCAATCTCTCCTGTAGCCCCCTTCTCTGTCTGTACAGAGAAGACAAAAGATTTGTTCATTTTTTTCTAAGCAGTTATGGCTGTTTTCCTCTTTTTTTTTCCATGATTCCCCTCCTTGTCCTCCACCACTGGCCCATACAGTTAACAAGGAAATCAGAAATTCAGGAGATGGGAAACATGGTGTAGTTTCTGTAAATTCCACAGACTAGAAGTTGAGGCTGAGGGTGTAATGTCAGCAAGCTTTTGTGAAAACTTAGAGCCTTAGTGACTGATTTTGGTGAATTTTTTTCATCTTCAGGATTACTTGTAAGGACAAAGGCCAACGGCATTTTATTTTTAAGAAAATAGGGTTTAGCTTTTAACTTTGCCTGAAGTAGGCTGACCCATCACGTGCCACGCCTCTGTGTTTCCCTCTGTGTTTCCATGAATCTGTCACCAACAGCCATGAAGGAACCACTTTTCTTGCTTGAGGACTCTGAATGTCTGCATGCTGCACTTTGGTCTTAAATATTACTTCCCTGGCATTAAATAGAAACAAAAGGCTTTCAAAATTCAAGATTCCCTTTGCCTGAAGTAGGCTGACCCATCACGTGCCACGCCTCTGTGTTTCCCTCTGTGTTTCCATGAATCTGTCACCAACAGCCATGAAGGAACCACTTTTCTTGCTTGAGGACTCTGAATGTCTGCATGCTGCACTTTGGTCTTAAATATTACTTCCCTGGCATTAAATAGAAACAAAAGGCTTTCAAAATTCAAGATTCCTGTTTTTTTTTTTTTTTTTTTTAAGCCACTAACCAAATGTTTGGCTTGGGGTTTTTTTCCCCCTGCCTTTTCCCTCATCAAAATCTAACAATAAAGCAACACTACAACAGTAGGTAAGGAAGAGTTTCTCTTCATTCTCACTGGATTTTTCTCTGGTTTGAGTCCCTAAGGAATTTCTTTCTCCTGCCCGCCCACCCCCAGCCACTTTAGTAGTAAGTGTCATGGATATGCAATCTTTATGCAGAGGTCTTTGCCAAGAGATCTTTCTTTGAAAGACCACACAGCAGAGGGTGAAAATCCCTTCTGAATTACTTCCTGCTCACTAGCCAATATTGTAAAGTCAAAAATTCATGCAGAAATTGTATTTCTTTTATAGTGTTCTTGCACATTCAGCTGCTGTTCTGCCATTTATATGCACATCTGTAGCAATGCAGATGTCAGATTACTGTGAAAGTAAAATAGGACAATAAGTTTTCTTGCTCAATATATGTTAAAATACTATCTGGAATTAGTGTGTCTCAATGGTTGTATCAAAAAAAGGGAGAAAAGAAGTATATTCTCATTCTTGAGAAGTCATTTTATCAGGGTGATTGTGGTATTCTCACAGATTACTAGAATACTCCTGGGTTTACTGTTTACACCCTTTTGTTACTGACTGTACTTGAATATTTTAGAAAATTTACAGTGGTGGAGTCGGCCTGTCAGATCAGAGCTCAGTTCTGTTGTTTATATTCCAGCTCAAGAAGCTCCTTAACTGAATTTTGGGTCCAAAGTCTAGTGTGAATCTAGTATGTATGTACATTCCTTACTGGAGCTCTAGTTTTAGTAGATTTATTTATCATTTCCAGAAAGGAGATACTTATGAGGTGCAGTAGATGAACAATAAATCACAGCTTTGTAAAATTGTATCTTCTTGGTTTGCAGTGATAGGCAACACGTAGCTTTATATTTGGTTTTACTCATGTCAAAGTGAGCAGGAATTTTGCCATTAATTTAAATTAGTAAATTCAGGTCAGAAAAAGTAGTTTTGTTGCAAGACCTGTGCAGATCAGGGCATTAATTTTCCTATGTGGAATATGGTTATGTTGCAAACATGGAAATGTAAATAGAAAACATGCCAATGTGACTAAAATAGTGAAACTAATGTCCTTGCCAAATTATTCACATTGGTCTGAAGCCTACTGGTTTCGTTTTAATTCATATCCAAGGGCTTTAAGAAAAATTCACTACTACCCAATTTCTAAATCTTTTTCCTGCATTGCCAATCTATTAGCTGTTCAGGTTTATAAAAGACTTCTGAGCACAACTGGTGTGTCTCTCCAGGTGGTGGGTGGAGGGTACGGGTGCTAGAATTCACGATGGGATCGTACCGTTGTGAGATCTGGGGTGTGCTCTTCCCCTCTTCGCAGGTGATCATGTTCACTAGTACTAGTGCATGAATCATATTGCTTACAACTGCGTGCTCTTGGTAGATCTCCTGTGTCAACTCTTATGCTTTGGGTTATGTTTAATACTAAACATTTATTACTGTACGGTGCACTTCCAACATCACTAATCCATATGGGTATGAAATTCAGAAGAGAAAGTGCTTTAAGAGATTGTATTAATAACCATGGCATTTATTGTTCATCGGACCCTTGGTGTGGTTTGACAAACTGCTCTTGCTTTAATAATGACTCAGAAGTGTGCTCTTTTTGTGACTCCTTGTAGCAGTTGGTATACCAACTGGCTCAGCATGTGCCTGAAGCACTGGCTAAGCATGTGCCTGAAGTAGAGCAGACACAGAGTATACAAGCTCCAGGTCATTTGGGGACAGGTTTCTAAAGGTTTCCATCAATGTAAACCGGAGGCAAGCACCCAAGTACTTGGAAAAAAAATCTAGTCCTTGCTTCTTAGTGTACTAGTCACGTATAGCAAATATAAATTTTCCCTGAATGTTGAAAGCACAAGACAAGCTTTGTGGATAAAATAATGCTAGTGATGTGTTTAGAACCAAAATAATTTATAACTGGCATTTAAGCCACTGCTGGCAATCACCACCTAATTGAAGGGATCTAATTTGTTACATAGCCACACAGGAGCCCATTGCAACAGACTGTAAACTAATTGCTACACTTGTGTAAAAATTAGGGTAATAATTAGGGCTTTGTTTAATTTTGGATGCTTCTACTTTTGTGTACCCAATTTGAGAGGGACTGCCAGGAGAAGGTCAAAAGATTGAGGGAGAAGGAGACATGGACAGAGAGTTCTGCAGGGGTCCGTACTGGGATTGGTGTTGTTTAATATCCTTGTCAGAGACATGGACAGTGGGATTGTGTGCACCCTCAGCAAGTTTGACAATTGACACCAAGCTGTGCGGTGTGGTCGACACACTGGAGGGAAGGGATGCCATCCAGAGGGGCATTGACAGGCTTGTGAGGTGGGCCTGTGGGAACCTCAGTAAGTTCAACAAAGCCAAGTGCAACGTCCTGCACGTGGCTCGGGGCAATCCCAAGCACAAATACAGGCTGGGCAGCGGATGAATTGAGAGCATCCCTGAGGAGAAGGACTTGGGGGTGCTGGTAGATGAGAAGCTCAACATGAGCCAGCAATGCGTACTTACAGCCCAGAAAGCCAACTGTGTCCAGGGCTGCATCAAAAGAAGCATTAGCAACAGGTCAAGGGAGGTGATTCTCCCCCTCTACTCTGCTCTTGTGAGACCCCACTTGGAGTACTGCATCCAGCTCTGGAGTCTTCAGCAGATGAAAGACATGGACCTGTTGGAGCAAGTCCAAAGGAGAGCCATGAAGATGGTCAGAGGGCTGGAGCACCTCCCACATGAGGACAGGCTGAGAGAGTTGGGGTTGTTCAGCCTGGAGAAGAGAAGGCTCTGAGGGGACCTTACAGCAGCCTTCCAGTACCTAAAGCAAGCCTACAGGAGAGATGGGGAGGGACTTTCTATCATGTAGTGTAGTGATAGGACGAGGTGTAATGGTTTTAAACTAAAAGAGGGTAGATTAAGACTAGATATTAGGAAGAAATTCTTTACTGTGAAGGTGGTGAGACACTGGAACAGGTTGCCCAGGAAAGCTGTGGATGCCCCATCCTTGGAGGTGTTCAAGGCCAGGCTGGATGAGGCTTTGAGCAACCTGGTCTAGTGGAGGTTGTCCCTGCCCATGGCAGGGGGGTTGGAACTAGATGCTCTTTAAGGTCCTTTCTAACTGTAACTATTCTATCATACTGTGAATCTGTCCTCTAAACTACAGATGTGCTGGAGTAAGAGGATCTTGCCAAAGTCTTAAATGAGATGGGAATCCATGGTTGCATGTTTGGAATTTTTTTTCCTGTGGTGCTGAGCACTCTCTTTTGCATTTAAAATACATTATGTCTTCAACAGAATGTTTGGGGATCCATGCATAAAAGAAGAAAGCGTAAGTAGGTGAGCCTTGTAGATTGTGTGTATGGCTAGGTTTTATGGTTCTTACTCTGGAGCTGAAATTCCACCTCAGGGAAGAGAAGAGTCAGGGCCTGAAACCACAGCAGTGTGTATTCAATCCAGATCAGAAATAGGGACAGGAGTTCAGCTCCCTCTGTCTCATCTCAGGTTGCTTGATGCAAGGATGCCTTGAGGAAGATAGCAATTGCCCCTGCTGCCACATTCATCTTAGAGAGTCTCACATTTAAACACATTCTAGGCAGTTGTTTTGCCAAGAGGGAGATCAGTGCTTCATGTTAGGATAAAACCTTGTAGCTCTTCTCCAGGATTCCTTTTTCTGGATAAATGACATATCCTGAGGCCCAGATGGGCAAGCTGGTTTGTTTTGCTGAGTAGGCAGGAGGAAGAAGACAACAAACCTCTCTGAAGTACTGGTCATTCTCCGGGAAAAAGGGTGATGCTGCTGCAGGCTGGCTTTTTCATTCAGGCTTTCTTCCAGCCCCCTCAGAGCTGGGACCAGACCAATTCAGCAGTACCGCTGTCGTTTTGCTCACTACAGCTCAGTGCTGAGATGCACGTGACAACTTTTCACGTTTGGCCCCTGGAAGTTCTGGTAATGCTCACTAAGGTGGTGACAGTTGGCATCAAGCCTGGGACAGAGCAATTGAAATGGAAAGCCTGTTTCAAATATATGTTTCTGCTTTTTATCAGAGTAATTTTGGTACCAAGGAACTGAACACCTTCTCCGATTAAAAAAAAATAAATAAAATTTATCTTGGAAGTATTTTTCTTGGGCACTGTAGTGATTAAATTATACAGCCATATCATTTTGTCTGGAATCAGAGAGCTTCTCAGCCCCTTAGTGTTCTAGATACAAGTGTTGCTTTGCAGTACAGCAGGTACCCCTGTTATTAATTACATAACCAACACTTGGCAAAGACAGGACTTATTTCTGGTGATTACACAGTAATTACATTCAGCTGATTCCAAATAAAAAGAATTGAATAGTTCTTTGCAACACTAATGAAAAAGTTAATAGTAATATTCTGTAATTTACTTTTGATGAATGTGTACACAGAGGGTCAGTTAGTGCTGCTGCTCACTTGGGTTTTGGCTCATAAAATGAAGTGATATTACTATATTAAGTTTCATCTGGCTTTTAAGATTAATTGCATTGGAATCTGGTTTTGTTTCCCTTAAAATAATTACTGAGAATTACATAGTTTGATGGCATTAGTCAGGATTTATGCTGATGTAACTAAGATCAGTTTCAAGCTCAAAGGTTTGCAATTACAGCGGGAAAGGATGTAGAGGTATTTGTCGGTTGATTACTTGCTACACAGTCTGTTGTTGGCCTCTCCTCGTAGGCTGACAGTGGTGGATTGCACTGTCAGATCAGCTCAAGACTGAGTGAGCCGAAGACCCTGGGCTTGCAGTGCTGGATTTCACAAGCAAAAGGCTGGGTGGTAATGGAGAAGCTACTGGGCACTGTTTCCATATACATTCCTATCAGGGAGGAGACACCAAGAGACACTAACTGAAACTCTAGTGTTGATAAAGACCGGGGGTCC